>NC_053159.1:87102945-87402945 GCF_016835505.1 Polypterus senegalus | reverse complement strand
GTATATATATCCATCTATCCATCCATTATCCAACCCGCTATATTCTAACTAGAGGGTCACGGGGGTCTGCTGGTGCCAATCCCAGCCAACATAGGGAGCAAGACAGGAAACAAACCCCAGGCAGGTTGCTAGTCCACTGCAGGATGCGCGCACACACACACGCACACACCAAGCACACACTAGGGACAATTTAGAATTGCCAATGCACCTCTTGGGAGGAACTGTGGGAGGAAACCGGAGTACCCGGAGGAAACCCACGTAGGCATGGGGAGAACATGCAAACTCCATGCAGGGAGGACCCGGGAAGCAAACCTGTGTCTCCTAGGTGCGAGGCAGCAGCGCTACCCACTGTGCCACCCTAGTATGTGTGTACATATATATATACTGTATATGATATATTACATATATAATACAATGTACAATATTATGTAGTATATATAGTATCAAATGTATATATCTACTCTATATATATAAAATCCTAAGTCTTAAAGTGCAACGATTTTATGTGACTTTTTGTCATGCTTTAAATCTGGCTTATTTTAAAACCTACATATATATGTTTATTATCATTCTTTTCAGAATTTATCAAACTTTAATGTGATGTTGTTAGATTTTCAGATTCCTATTCTGTTTTTAAATTATAAACTAAAAGAGACAAGACATTCTGCCAATAGATTTAACCATGCCCGGGGCCAAAAATAAAAGACAAAGAGTAGATGACAAAGACAGCTGCTGTACAGGCTTTTAAATGTTTGAAGCACCGCGTGAGATGCAGATCACACAGCAAGGCAGCAGCAACCAGCAGCTGATTGAGCAAAGAGGAGGTTAAAAAAAATATATTTGTTTCCCATTGTATCACTATTTAAGAGGGGGTTTTGGAGGAGTGACCGTGTCTCCTTGGGGTACTTCAACCGCCACTCTTCACAACACGAGCAGCAGAGATGTGAAATGGCTGGAGCGTAGTGCAGGCAAGGGGGGCTGGCGAGTGAAGCAAGCAGGGGGTAAGCCCCCTAGTACTTATATACAGTATATATATTGTGGAAGTTGACCCGGACACAGACAGGCGGACATGTTGTTTTCACACCACCACACGTCTATTATACAAAACTATTTACAACAATATTGGTCACACAGACCCAGTTAAATGGTCACACAGACCCAGTCACATGCACAAACCCCAATTCACAGTCCTGGCCTCACAATGCCTTTCTTTGGGCCGCCTCCATACCTCCTCTGTGCTTTGTCCTTCCTCCTCCCGACTCCAGCCTCGAATGAATGGAGATGGCCCCTTTTATATGGTTCCCGGATGAGCACCAGGTGTTCCCGGCATTCCTCCTCTGGCCACGCCCCAGCGTGGCGGAAGTGCCGGCTGTCCTCCCGGCTGCTCTCCGGGCGCCGTCCTAAATCTTCCCCCCCAGCACTTCCGCCACACCAGGAATAGGTCCCCAAGGCATTGGGACGCCTCCTGGCGGTGACCACGGGCCCCTACAGGGTGGAGCTTCCATGCCCTGTACCCGTGGCCCCCAGAGCAACCCGGAAGACAACCCCCACGTGATCCAGGGTGGGCACAGACCCACATCCGGTCCCTCATGACGTCCCAGCCAGGTCATGGCCCCTGGCATCCCTGACAATATATACTATACTATATAATTTTTCAAGAAAAATTATGATTGGATAACAGGGTAGCAGTGTAGTAAATGCTCTCTCTTACAGCTTCAAGAGAATCAGTTCACACTGGGATTATTGTTTGTGTTTTGTGTGGAATTTTCACGTACTACATGCGTCTGTGGGTTTTTATCCAGTTTACCTCCCACATCCCTGAGGTACACATGCTATGGTAAGTGGAGAGTCAGACTGCGCCTGTTATAGTTGAGTCTGTGTGTGTGTAAGTGTGCCCCATCGAGGGCTGATTCCAGCCTTATGCATGATGAACAGAAGACTGACTCCTGCAAGCTTTAAAGTGAAATACGCAGGTGCAGTAAATGGATGGATTTTGAAGCGTAAAACAGAAATGAATTTATTAGACACATCTGCACAGTTTTATGACTGTCAGTCCTCTGCATGGATATGAATAATATATCACCAAGAGTTCCCATCTACTGGATGAAGCAGTTTCTTTTAGTTTTGCTTACTTTGTTGCATGGTAAAAGCCAATCTAGGTCACTCAGCTCACAAAGAAGCATCATGGGAGAATTTTTTAAGTTTTACTAGCTACGAAAGCAGCAGGATTCAAGATTTAAAACTTCTTTTCAGGATCAAAGAGGGACACTTTTTATTTTGTTTTCTTTTATTTTAAAAGAAAGTTTAGGTAAAAAAAAATCTAAAGGGTGTCTAATGATAATGATCCAGTGGGTGCACAGAGTGATTCGCAATTTCTCTGGACTGACGTTAGTTCTTTTAACACAGAAATAAAGAAGTTACTTAATTCTTGAGTGTGAACTTTAATTAAAAGAGAATGAAAGGAAGATGAAGCACAGCAGTCTATCACTTGCTGTAAATACTTGACAGCCCTTCATACAACCTTAATCAATAAAGAATTTCTTCAATCATAAGGCAGGCTGTTTCATTGTTTGATTTTAATCAGGGTTCTTGACGGCATCTCTTGGGTACTGGACACTTGAGAGTGAAAGTTAAACAAAACAGAAAGTAAAATTGATCGGGCTTTGATAATACAGGCTATTTTTGATTTTTAAAGATTTAGATTTTTTTAAAGAAAGAAAACAGCTTTTTGGTACTCATTTATAAAATGCATTTGCATGTCAGATGTTTATTAATGTAGGCGTTCTTGCATTTATGGTTGTAATATATGCATTTTAAAATGAATAATCACACCAGTGTGCATCCATTTTAGTTTATTATAATGAAGAATAAAAATAGCTTTTCATCCGTGAGTGACTTGAAGCCTGACCTTTTTTAAGATCCACTTTTTTCATAGTTAATGGCCTTCTAATTATTGGAATTCACCTCTCCTCACCTTATGTAGCATTAAAATATAATCAAATTATAACTCTAAACCAATACCTTCACTGATTCACAAGAGTTGTTCTGTTGGAATAGAAGAACACAACAGATGTGAGGCTCTTGGTCATTTCTTGATTAGCCCCTCGATTGTTTTGTATTGGGGGGGGGGGCGTAAAGTACATGGCAATGGCCAAGGGCCTTGCATTTTATACCACATTAAAAGCAGTGCTAGTTTACTATTAAAATAGTTCGCTGTCAACACTTTGTAACTATTTTTTAATATAACCAGGGGATTGATATTAACCTTCATCTTGATGATCACTTTTATCACTGGCAATAACAGAACGTTTTCAAGGGAAAAAAGCAAATAAATCAATTTTGTACCACTGGCATCATTGTTACAGTTGTTATACAATGTGGTGAGTCAGGCTTGTGTGCGGATGTGTGTCCAGGACACTGTGAGGCTGATCAGTGTAATGAATTCCCCTCTCCTCCGATATAGCGATTAAAATCACTGCTGTATTTATTTACCTCTGAACGCTTAACATAACCAGCATTTACACAGTCCATTGGAACATTTAACAATCAAACAGAAGTGTGCATTTACTTCTAATTCTAAGCCGCAGTATACATGTAATTAATTCCTGCTAAAATAGGACAATTTTAAAATAGTCTTGCAGGACTGCTTTGAATTCACACCTGTACATGGTGTCTTGCGGGTTGACTAATAGAGCTGCTAACGATGGCAGCCCAAATGACCTGTAAAAGAGTGTAACGATAGCTGATGGCAGCAAACTCTAAATTCCTTTGCTGCTGGTTGTAACAAAGTGACCCTGAGATAAAATTATTCTGTCACTGCAGGAGGTAGCGCCAGCTGTTATCAGTTAGGATAGCTAAGAGCATGAAACCTACTGTTTTGAATTTTGTATTTGGTAAAATATGGGTGAAAAAGGCAAATATGGCCAGCCCTTTATCAGATAAGCAAGATGATAATAATGGCTTTAAGGTGAATACTTTTCTCATATCTGTAATAATGTATAGTCTGATTTAGAAAAAATATCACGATTTCAGTTTAAAACTATAGATAAAATAAATAAATTTCCATTATTTTCATATATGTGCAGTATAGTCTATTATATTGGTTTTGTGTATATTTTACTTTAAGTAATGGCATGGGTATAACTATACTTTTGGCCACTGAAGCAGACACAAAGGGTTTGTTAGGCACCATTTTCTGGTATCGAGCAGTTTGTTATCCATATATAATATAGAATTAAGGTTATATTATTAGTGAATCTTATTTCAAGGACATGTTTAATGCTAAAATAATATAACATATATACTGTACACTTGCTTAATCACATCTTGGGGTTCCAGGGTGAAGACTGCTACAACAGTATTCAGTACAGATAGATAGATAGATAGATAGATAGATAGATAGATAGATAGATAGATAGATAGATAGATAGATAGATGACACTTTATTTGTCTCCAAAGGGAAATTAAACTTTTACGGAAGCTATATATAAATATATAAGCATTATAATAAAAACAAACAACAACAACCCCCCCCAAACACACATAAGAATGTTTGGCTTGGATAATTGAGAGCTGCTGCTGTCAATAACAGGTTTGCAGGAGGGAGTAAGCTGTCAGTTCTGCTCAGGTCTATACTGAAAGTCATTAAAATTTGAATAGAGAAGGTCTGGCTTGTGCTGTCCACAAATTGAACATGCTGATTGACATTTGTTTCCATGTTTGAAGTCACCAGCATTCGGAACGCTTCATCAATAAGATATTGGTACACAGTGAATTATTTCCATTGCTGAGTCAGCCAGGACGATGTAACTCCTTTCCCTGGGCTGTAATGTGGATGAATTCAGTCTGCATTTCAATATCTGGATCATACAATCACACATAAGGGAGAATGGAACTCCAGGCCCTCGCAAGGCCCATTTATGCACACACACTGGGGCCAACTCAAAGTAACACATTTTTTTTAATGACGTGTAGAGCAATTGCCAGAGAGGTGGAAATGAAGGTGCAGCAGGGGGCTGAATCAGAATATATAGAAGAAGAACAGGGAACTTTAAGAGACCACAAATTACAAATGGGATCGGGGCTAAACCCATTAAATTACATTTAAAGGGAGTTGAATAAATTTTGTTATTAATTTGGTATTAAATAAAGCTAACAATTGGGATTTTTGGAGGAACTTTTGGTTTGTTTTAAAGTCGAATCCTAATCCTAGGTGGAGGAAGATGTCAGGTGTGAAGACCACTATCAACCGATGTCTCATTACAAAACTTCTATCGTGGTGTATGTCAGATTTGCCAAACCCAGTTGCTGATCTCTTTGCTGAACCATGTAGCAACATTACTTAAAATGTCCAACATATCTCACCGGTCCTGAAGGTATAACACTATTAGACAGATTTAGAGGGCGCAGGGGCTGCTCGGGAAGAAGACTTAGTAAGCGGACCCTTTAAAAAGGAACCTAAAAGACGCCTGGAAAATTACAATCATCCATCTGTTTGTTAATACGCCTCATACACACAACTGGATTATGACTTGACCACCTTAGATTACAGTTTCTGTCTAGATGTATGTGTTCTCCTGTCCATATGAATTTGTACTGATTGGATATGTCTTTGTCTGAGGGAGTGGTCCCAATCACCTCAAACTCCACACCACATCAGGAACCTGGTAGAACAAAACTTTACATTGCTTTCAGAAAGCTGTTCACAAGGTTTTTCAAACACACATCCATCATCAACTGCCCCTGCTATACGGGACTGTTTTGCACATTGTTGTTAGTGTTTACTGTTTGCTATTAGTGCTGTAATTTATTATTGCCATCCAGGAGCTGGGGAGGGTCTTTGCATACGTGGTTTTGGTTATATTGTGTGTTCTTTTTTCATTATTTGATTAATATATTTCATTGTTATGCATCTATTCATTGTGCCATTAACAGTGTCTCTGTGTGTGATTGTGTGCATGCCTGTGTAAATATATACACCAGAAATACTAAAGATAAAGAAAATTTGTGACTTGACAGTTACAATCCCAGTGAAGCATTATGCAGACATATTGCTGTTGATATAAAGGAGTCCCAGTAATGTTTCTTGACACACTTCTGCTAAATAATTCATTGGCTGAAAGTCCTCAGTGTTAGTGTGTCAGAGAGAAGATGTGCAGCATTGTTAATAATGACACTCAGTTTTGTTTTGATTCTTTCCTTTGCACCTATCTCCAGAGGGTCCAAAGTGTGCCCCATAACTGAGCCTGCCCTTTTAATTAGCTTGTTGATATAGTGGGCCTCTCTTAAAGTGATGTTACCAGCCCAGCACACCACATCATAGAAAATCGCACTGGCCATCACAGAGTTGTAGAAGATGTGAAGGATATCACCTCCTACATTAAAGGAACGTGTTCCCCTAAGGAAAAAGAGCCCTTTCTTATATAGTTGTTCTGTGTTTTGAGATCATACCAACCTGTCATTAATGTGGACTCCCAAATTCTTGTAGGAGTGTGACATCCACTCCCTGAATAGTGCCCAGACATAGAGACTCTTTGGTTGGTGAAAGTCAGTAAACAGTTCCTTTTTTTGATAATGTTAAGGTACAGACAACTCTGAAATCTGAGAATTTCTGCAAGTGACATGACCTGGTGTTATATTTATATTCTAAGGTGTACAGAGCAAAGAGAAAAGGAGACAGGTATGTGGTACTCCAGTGTTGCTCACATCCATATCAGAAACACAGTCCTTGTGTCTCAAAAACTGTGGTCCACCAGACAGACACCATAGGCTAATCCACCTGCATATCTCTGAGTTTGCCCCATAACAGGGATTGCTGGATGGTACTGAAGGCACTGGAGAAATCTAAAAACATAATCCTTACAGTGCTGACAGCTTTTTCCAGGTGAGAATGAGTCTTGTGGAGCAGAGAGATAAATTATATCCTCCACTCCAATCTTTGTCTTATAGGCAAACTGCAGTTGGTTCAGGTGGACTAGCACAAGAGGACTCATATAGTTCAGGACCAGCCTGTCAAATGTCTTTGTGATTTGAGACGTAAGTGCGACAGGTCTGTAATTATTAGATAAAGATGCACCTGATTTCTTTAGAAACAGGAGCAATGCAGGAAATTTCCCACAGCAGCGACACTTTCTGAAAGCCTTAGAAGTAGACTGAACAGGCGACAGAGGAACTACAAAATTGGTCAGCACATGCCTTAAGAACTCGAGGACTGACTCCATCTGGTCCTTCAGCTTCTCCTGGGCATAGCTTCTTCAGATGTCTCCTTAGATGATCTTCAGTTTTGGATAGCTCACACTTATGGTCAGAGATGGACTTGTCACTGGCCATTCCAGTTAATGTGTTAGGAGTTGTTGATGTAGTAGAGATGGTGTGAGCAGACTGGTCGTTGGAAGAAGGATGCACTGGAATAGAAAATCTATTAAAAAATTGGTTCTGGGCATTAGTTTTGTCCACCTTCCCAACTAGTACCTGGACTTTGCATTGCTTGAGTCCAGTAATTATGCCCAGTCCATTCCAGATACCCTTCATGTTATTCTGATTGAGTTTGTTTTCTGTTTTAGCTTTGTAAGCTTCCCTCCCTTCACTCAGATTTTTCTTTAGCACAGACTATATGTCCTTCACATCATCTTTGAAACTGAATTTGAATGCTCCTGTCATCTAATTCTTGAGACCCTTTAGCTCCTTAGTAATCTGGGGTTTGTTGTGTGGTAAGCAACACACTGCACTAGATGCTAAAGCAAATAAAATATTAAACTGACTTAAAAAGTGTGCATGAACCTAAATGTAACACCTGCTATACATAAGAATTACTTCAGCTTAAAGACTTGCACTTTCAAAAGTAAACTTTTTATTCAGTGATTGAAAATTAATGAATGAAAATTACCAATCTAACCTCATTTACTGTACTTATGATAAAATAAAGTACAGATACAAACAATACCAGCATTAGATTTTTTTTTATATTGCATTAATTTTAGAATGTAAAAAATAAGTAAATATTTTACTATTTCAAAAAATGAGCATATGTAATGTAATTATTTTATGCATTATGCATGATTAAAATTGAAAACAGTTGTTGTTTTACTTTTCTGTGTATCATATTTAAAGGATAATTTCTGTATTTTTCAAGGCAAAGTAATTTCTTTACAATCATGGTATAAATGTATTTTCCACAAGAAGCTGAGTTCTAAAATAGAACATTTTCTATAAATTAAAAAAAATACCTAGCCTATTCTTGCATTTTAAAATGGAGGGGATATTGCAGAATAAGAATGTAATCAAGTATCGATCCATGTTTTCAGATTGCACACATATTTATTTAAGATTTGTCATTAGGTGCACAAAGCAATAAAAGAAAAAAGATTTTTTGTGAGATTTAGCCATTTTAACAAGAGACTGGTTGCGCACTTTATCTCTCAGATCGTCAACCTCTGCAGCAACCTTTCAGCCTAAGGGGCCTGGTTTCATTTTTAGAAGTTGTCTCCAAGCACCGTCAGTAATATTGAATGCTGATGCCCAGACGTGAACTGGTGTCTCTGTCCTTTTGACAACTAGATAGTAGTCACTGCAAAAAACGGGATACTTTCGATTACTCACAATCTTTTGCAACATATGATAAAAATAATTAAACTTTGATTTAAAGTTGCTGCAAATCACAACTAATAACTATCTCACTATATTATGGACTTAAGCTAATATCTACAGTATTTATTTTATATTTACTCATGCAGAAATGTTGTCCCCAGTTGTTTTATTACTATATTGTCAGCAGGAGTGACTAAAACTTCAGTAATTGTTTTTCAGTGCATCAGCATGTTTCATCACAGTTTGCCGCTGTCTCATGCACACAACACACCACAGAAAGGGCATAATGCTAAGTGTTGATCGGAACTTAGTATTCACATGCAGGTGGCTTTGGCTCTATCAAAAATCTAAGGCTTTTATTAAAAAAAAGTCTGGAGTGCATTCAGTTCAGCTCAGATTTGCTGTTTTGTATACAAAGTACAGTGAAAGTCCTATGTGAATGTGTTACCAACATGCAACATACTGATGCTCGACATGACTCTTGTTCTGTTGTTGTGGAAAATTGGTGAATTGGGTTTACACCTGTGGAAAAAAATCAAAACTTCACCCATAATGGCAGCTGCAAGCAGGTGAGGTGGCACTGGAACTTTTGTTGTCACAAGCATGCCTCAGAAATGCATATGGCATGTTTTCTTAAATTGAAACATTTACTGCTTCAAAGTGGATGTATTCAATAAAGTTTTAAGTCTTTTGTTTTCATGTTTGGTCTCCATTTTAAAATTCATTAACAGACTGGGTATTTTTTATTCTTTATAAATAATACTTCAGTTTAGAACACAATTTTACATGGCACATTAAGTTCATATTTAGCACTATTGTGAAGAAATGACTTTGACTTGAAAAATAATAAATGTATTGTGATAAAAAGGCGCTATATTGCACCCGACCCGGCACAGACTCACACTGAGGCACATGTAAAATATAACACAGACTTATTTTCTCAGCTGGAGGGCACGTCTTCCCCGTGAACCCCCCAGCCACAACACAGTCCCAAAAGCACTTAACACTGAAGTAAACACACTCCCGTTTGGCACCATCACTCCTCCCTGCCAACCTCATCCTCTTCCTCCCAATTCTGGCTCCTGAGTGGTGGTTGCTGGCCCTTTTTATAGCCGACCCGGAGTGCTCCAGGTGCTTGATCACCTGTTTCTGTTTGCATTTCCAGACGGGGCTGTAGAGTTGTTGAGGCCGCCTCATGCAGCACCCCCTGACGGCCGCCCCAGATCCCAACAGGGCTGTGGAGAACTCCATCTCCCATGGAGCCCAGCGAGGAAACTGAGGCACCATCGTCAGACAGGGAGGCTGCCACGAAGCGTCCCAGGGGAGGTACTGAGGAGCCCATGGTTGCTCCCCCTGAACATATGTAGAAGGGGCATCCCGGGCCGGGCATGGGACCCGGATCAACCGCCACAGTATCCTTTAATCAACCTTTATTATCATTTGCTTCAATTTAAAGTATATGGAAAAAAACACCTAATTACGTTTCCAAGTAAAATGTGAAAGCTTGAGTTTTGGGTTTTGGTATAATGATAACAAACATGCTTAACCTACAACCAGTCATCTTCACTTTTGTTTGCAACAGTTATTAAACATGATTGTTCATTGTAGATTATTGAATGGAAAATTGTTCATTTATATAGATTCTTGCCTAAATTGAAAACACTGTGTGGCAGGCAGCTGGGTCCCATACCCAGCCGGGACACCCTTTTGACACTGGATCTGGGGGAACACCCATGGGCTACACCCTACATTCCCTGGAACACTTGGTGGCAGCCACCCTGGGTTGCATCGGGGCCACAATGATGAAACCCTGGAGCTCATCCCTGTTGGGCTCCATGGCCACCACTAGGGGGAGCTGCATGGCTTAATGAGCCCATGTGGGCCGGACTGCAGCCAAATCTGGAAGTGCAGCCTGAAGTAGGTCAACGAGCACCTGGTGCACTTTCGGGGGTGCTACAAAAGGAGCCTGCAGCCACTACTGTAGGCACCAGAGTTGGAAGTAGGAGGAGGAGGACGACAAAGATGAAGATGAAGACGAAGACGAAGCTGCCTGAGAGGAGTGGAGGAAGAAGTACCTGTGTAGGGTATTTTGTTGTGTTTTGTTGCACTGTGGTGTGCTTGTGCAGGACCGTGTTGAGTCGGTGGGACACAGGAAAGACGTGCCCCATGGCCGAAGAAGAATAAAAGTCCTTTTTCTTTGATTTTTACACGTGCCTCCGTTGTCAGTCTGTGTCGGGTCGGGCGCCTATATAGCGCCTTTCACAACTGCTATATATGCTGAGAGCCGTGTAACAACTATAGCAATCATTGTAGGCCAATAAATAGAAAATGTAAGTAAATGTAAATGTATACCTTTGTAAATATTTGAATTATCATTGCACAGATTCTAATATATAATGAATCTATCTTTGTTTATTAAAAAATAAAGTTTTACATGGCATGGATAATAAAGATGATGGTACTGAAAGGCTAGCTCAAATAAATTTTAATTGTTGCTATCAGTGCACTGTAAAACCTTTAAATGTTTAAATGTGTTCTTTCTTAAAAAAGCCTTATTGGAGCAGTAATCCTTTTTTCCGTTCTGCCTAATCCATTCAGGGTAAAATAGTGAAATGATTAATCTGTGCTGGGCATATCTCATGAATGACCTTAACTGAATGTACAGTAATGGCCGTCTGGAAATAATAATGAATATTGAAAAAGGCTTTTCATTTTTTTGCAAACTTTATTTTAAATATTTATTTTTTCTGATCAAAAAACAAAAAAAACAAAACATAAATCATACTCTGTAAGCCATACATTGATATTAGATGAATTGCTTTGAAAATCTAAAAGGTCTTGCATGTCTGCATTGCAATCAGTGTGAGTGTAAAGGTGCCTCTTTTCTAGATATAACTCATCCTTCCAATCTTTGCAAATTTAATTTAGAGGATTCACAAATGGATGGAAAAATGTATATAGAGGACGTAAAGCAGAGCCATAACGTGAATACCCTAAGATGCTTCCTTGTTTTATAATTCTAGTTATGTGCCTGTTTCAGTAATCTGTCCTTTGACGTGCCCTTTGTTATGCTGGTCATCCCCTTTTCTTTCCTAAGCCAATTCCACTGCAGACAGAAGATGAGCATGATTCTTTGGATTTACAGGAGGAAAAGAAATGCGAGACAAGGAAAACCCCAAGCTCATTTTTAAATGAAAATAAATGTATTCTATTTTTCCATCTTGTCAGAATTCTATTTTTTTTTTTACTACTGGATAATAGTTGCATTATACGTTCCTCTGCATATCTCTAAAATCTCATTTTCACAAAACACAAATTAAGAATCCAACTAAATATAGGAATCATATTTGGTATAAAAAAGAGTAAAACATTTAATCTAACCACAGTGTCCAATTTTATATGCAAGGGCAGTGTGCCAGTGACATTTTTTAAATTACTTTAAAAGAGATTCCAAATACACCTTGTCACATTCGGCACAACACAGGTGGCCAAAGGCATTGAAAATTGCGATACATGTCTGCGATCTGCAAAGAACATCTCCTATACAGATGGTGATTTGCAATTAGATTGGCACATGGTCTCAAATTTTAAAAAGAACCTCTAACCCTCAGTATGGAACAGACTTCGTTAACATTAATAGATGCAAACTCCAGCTATCTGCATATCAATCTTGAAATTATTTCTGTTGACCTTTTTAAATATTACCCCTGTAAATGATGAGGTTATTCAGAAACATGACATGTTTCTTCCTGTGATAAATGGAAAGGAGATGAGAAAAGTGAAAAGTCGCACGTCTTTGAGAAGCATTCTAAACGGAAAGTAAGTAACATGGGCATGATGTATACAAACAGCCTCGTATGATATAGCACCCTTCCATAGTAAAGAGCATCAAAAGACATTTTTCAGGTTTGCAGTTCAAATAGTTACTTACATGGACATATATTTTACATATGGAGAGCAGGTAGGTTAAGTGAGCTGAGCAAGGTTCACAAGAAATCAAAAAGGAGGACTGAAAAACCAGTCTCTTCTGTAACAGGCATGTTAGTAAGCCTAAATTATGATCTGCCCTCAAATACATTAAAAAATACAAAATAAATGCAGTTTTCTAATATTATGAGATTCATTTCTTCCATAACTAATGTACCAGTGATAGCCGACACCTTCAATGTTCTTAAAAACTGTCATTTAGAATGGAACAAATACCGCTCGTTGTATCTTATCTCCACTCTTATTGTTCTGTAATTTTCCCATGCCCGTACATCTTCATAAGCCTATCTTTAGGTTTGAACCTACTGTCATCATCTTATTTGTCTGTCTGTCTATCCACATGGAACATCTTGGATCTCAATAAATCAATTCAGCTAAAATTTGGTACGCTTGTTCTTCAAGCTGATTTATCAGGAAAGTTACATCTTGGTTGAGATATGTTTAATAAGTGCACCGTTCAAATTTTGACATTTGGAAAAACTAATTTCAAAGCATTGACAATATTATGAAACTGTTCACCTTAAAGCAGAGAAACATTCTGTTTGACCTCAAATAATGATTCATTTACTATGTCCCATTTATCTTGGGAGAGGTTATTTCAGCTTGTATATTTCGTGTATTCCCTGTTCTAATCATCCAATAGCTGCCCCGTCACAAAACAAATCCCCAATGTTACTTATTGAAATGGCAGCAGAATCACACAGGCAGCAACAAACTGTCACGTCATCAGCTTTCATAAACTCACTTCTCCTGCTGCTTGAAGTCATACCTGGCAATTTAAATGATCTTTGTAATCATAAAAATAAAACAATGTAACCAAGGAAATCTAAATGTCACCTCACTTATCTTTAAATTAAGCCTTTTTGCATAAAGAAAATAAACATGTACTCCCTTTTTATGTTAGACTAAAAAACCCACACAACAGCGTTATTTGCAGTGTGGGAGTAGAATATCCAACCCATCCCATCTCTCCATTTTGGCCTTTAATCCGGGTAATAACACCACCTCCTCCTCGGCTGGGATGCCCGTTCCTTTCCTACATAAAATTACACTGATTCAGTATTCTTCCGACACTAAAAGTTATCAGCAACCTTCTATCCATTCCATGCTTCTATTCATTACAGCCAGCATTTTTAGATTGAAACTTTTATTATAATTTCTTTCAAAATTTTATATTTAAGAAATGTGAACTACAATTAGTCATTGGTTTTCCACTGCAAACAACTAACAGTAGTACAAAATGTGCAATTTGTACATCACTTGAGTAGGAATCTGGTACCTGTGAAAGCCTAATTGGGTTCTGTTTACAGCTACATGATATTGTGACATGCTACCAAAAACATGGTGTGACCTTCAGGGGTGCCACTGAGCCCAAACCCCAGAAACAATCACACCAAAACAGAACTGAGTGCAAATAAAATGTTTTTTTATTCAGAAGACTTTCTTTTTCAAATTCACACCACAATCTTCAATGAACACAATTAACTCCTTCCGCTCCTCTAATTGAGTTTTCTCCTCTGATCAATTGATAGATAGATAGATAGATAGATAGATAGATAGATAGATAGATAGATAGATAGATAGATAGATAGATAGATAGATAGATAGATAGATAGATAGATACTTTATTAATCCCAAGGGGAAATTCACAAATTACTTCCTTAAAGTAAGATGGTTTCCTTTTATCGTAGACCTGAGAGTACTTCTAGAGTCACAACCTCACATAATGGAAGCACTTCCAGGTCATACGACAGCCTCCCAAACCAGGGAGTTGTATTCCCAATGGTACTCCCTGGTGGCATCAAAGGACCCCAAAAGGGTCTCCCTTCAAAACTGCAAGTCCCAGTCAACCCTGTAGGTGTCCAGACCTTGGTCAAACCAGAGGAGCACTGCCTCCTCTCGTATGAACTGTTCAGAATCCACCAGTCCATCCAGTATTCTTTAATGTGACTGGGATAGGAATCAAAAAACATCTCCTCTCACGTTGTCCCTCCATCATGGCCTCCAGGTTAAGCAAGGATTCATGTTCCATCCCAGGCAGGATGCCATTCCATCTACTATGGCACTTGCAATGGATTTTGTGGACATGACTACTGTAAGTAATTTCTGTCTTTAATCACAGTTAATTTTGAACTTAACTCATTGTTACAAAAGTGCGATATCGGTCTCGTTAATAAAGTAGATAAACAAAAGTAAAAATATGCTGAAACTTTAAAAACAGTTAACTAAGTCCTTGAACACACTTAAATGTTACACCTTACAACATTTTCTAATTTATTTCTTTTGCCTTATGAGAATATGTTAAGGCTTCTAAATACAGGTGGTGCGGTGGTAGTGCTGCTGTCTTGCAGTAAAGAGATCATGGGTTTGTATCACGGGTCCTTCCTGTGTGGAGAGTGCTTTGAGTAGTGAGAAAATAATGTAAAGAATTATTATTAAGCAGTGCCATTGCACATCCTTACATTTTAAGTTAGTATATCTACTCTTCTTTTAAGGTTTCAACAACACATTTCTGCTGTAATGTTCACTCCTTAGTAAAACTGCATGTATTAAATATTTTTCTTTTAGAAATGGCTATTAATGACTAAGTTGTTTAGATAAGCTACAGAAGTCAACAATGGATTATAAATGTTAATATAGTTCAGTTTTACAATTATTTCATAAACACTAGGTCAATCCATGCTGAGCAGCGTACATTATTTTTCCTAAATTGTTTTCTAGATGGTTCTCCATTTTCATGGTGGATAGGCAGGACCAGTGAGAAGCAGACCTACTGGAGTGGTTCCTCGCCTGGAATCCTACAGTGCGAGTGTGGCCTGGAAGAGAACTGCATTGACATGAATTATTTCTGCAACTGTGATGCTGACAGAGAGGAATGGTAAAAGAAGGCTAATCATCAACATCATTAATAGTTTAAACAAAAGAATAATACATGAAAATGGAATACCATATCTGTCTGTTGTTATCTACAGCACAGTACTTGATATGAAGTATCTCAGTTTAAAAAAGATTGTTTTATAACATTCTGATTTTTTACTGCATCAGATCACTTTATTAGAATTTATCTTATTTTTTTATCAGATGTGACTTCTAAGAAAACTATTCTATATATACTGTATGAATAAATGAGTATCAAGAAAGGGCAAGGTTAATATATAAGCAGTAGAAAATGAAAATAATAAAGCAGAGCATAAGCTGTTTAGTACTCTTTTTAGTCTTAAGTGTTGGCCTTATTGGTTGAAAAGTGATAAAGTCAGGGAGAATAGAGGGGTACAAATCACTAGCACTCTCAAGGTGCTTTAATATGAAAGTATATTACATGTAATTTCATTGTTGATTGCATTTTTCTCATTTATACTCACTCATTAATGTATTGCCAGTTGTGTGCACACAATAGCTATTGACAGAAGGCAGATGTTTCATTTAATGTATTTCAGATGGTTCCAGGTATTCAATACTGTATTCTGCCGAATATCATTTAACCTCTATACAGTAAATTCAGATATAAATTTCACCTGAATATTAAACTCACTACCAAAAAGTTTTCTTTCTGTTACACAATTACAACACTGGGCAGCACGGTGGAGCAGTTATAGCGCTGCTACCTTGCAGTAAGGAGACCTGGGTTCGCTTCCTCCCTGCGTGGAGATTGCATGTTCTCCTTTTGTCTGCATGGGTTTCCTCTGGGTGCTCTGGTTTCCTCCCACAGTCCAAAGACATGCAGGTTAGGTGCATTGGTGATCCTAAATTGTCCCTAGTGTGTGCTTGGTGTGTGTGTAGGTGCCCTACAGTGTGCTGGCGCCCTGCCCAGGGATTTGTTCCTGCCTTGCGTCCTATGCTGGCTGGAACTGGCTCCAGCGGACCCCCGTGACCCTGTGTTAGGATATAGCGGGTCGGGTAATGACTGACTGACTGACAATTACAACACTAATAATTATTTTGGTCAGGGAGTCGGCTAGAAAAATGTCATTTTAATCTTGCTTTCTAATTGCAGGGCTACTGATGCAGGACTCCTTACATATAAAGAACATTTACCAGTAAGCCAAATTGCGATCGGTGATACAGACAGGCCAGACTCTGAAGCTTTCTATCGAGTTGGACCTCTGAAATGTTATGGTGACAGTAAGTATATTCATTTTCAACCCCCCATCATTCTGTGCGAGGTGCTAGTTTTAAAATAAATATATTTCATTGCAGAGTACTTGAAAAATTTGATATTCTGGCACTAGCACAACTAAGGAGGTGCCAGACTATCACATATGCCTGATTATCACACAATACCGTAAGCAGGTTTTACATGAGCTATAAACAGGCTAGAAGGGGACATTGGAATAAATTAAGTAAACTGAATAAATGGATTTTTTTTTTTTACAAGTAGAATCTATAATACAAAAGAAGAAGAATTTTACCAACGTCTATTCTAATATTGTGGTCTCCATTACCAGAATGTGTACACAAACAATACAAAGCCACCTCACAACGAATACACGTATTATTTCTACTAAACGTTAAATGTGGATGGGCAAATTTCCATCTGTCTTTCTGCTTTCTGAAGATGTTTGCAGAGAGTCCTAGACAATATTAAGCTGCATGTTTTTTTAATTGATTTTACATATTGATTGTAGCCTGTATGAGTTTTTCTACAAGTACTTTGATTTTTCTGCCACAGCTAGTTAGTTGCGTAATAAGAGCATAGAAAGCACAACGTGTCGAGCGTGCAGTCGTCCAGGTGAGAGCGCACCTTCGTGCAGAGTACGCCAGCCGCTAAGAAAGCACGCTGTGCCTCCACTGAAGTAGGCGGCACAGTCATTAGATACTGATACACTTGTTCTAAACAACGCCCGTGCTTGCCGTTGCTCTGAAACACCGCCATTTCAGCTTTTACTGATACATCCAGTTTTTTGTCATCATTCTGTGATGGCAAGTTTCTTGGCACAGCTAATGCAGATGCAACAGACTGACGCATTGCAATTTCAAGTTCAAAGCTGTTGTCTGATGAAGACACCAGCCTGTACTGTCAACAGCATGTGCCATAGATGTCAATGGACTCCGCCGCATCCCGGCATTCATGATCTGCAGAGTGCAGACTCCTCCAAGTCCACTGTGCTCAGTCTTAGTGGGAGCCGGAAGACTGACTGCTGCTGGTCTGTTATTAAATGAATTAATGAGCAACACACTACACCGTGGGCCAAAACACTGTGCTACTTAAATATTTTCAACTATAACTCTGTTATTTCTTGATCAATTTTTATACTTTTACACATGATATGTTTGCGAGCTTGGCCGTTCCCATTCAGCTGGGAATTCCAGCAGTTTCATTCCCGGGAATGCAAGAATAAAAAACATCCGGGAATCCCGGTAATCACTAGTATCCACCCAGTTGCTATGTCATTCCAACAGATGGCACATCACATTTGTAGTGATAAAATGCATTGCATTTATCATTCCAATAGATCACAAACATTAACACAACTCTTACAAATTCCATACCAAATGGCATATAAGAGGGGCAGATGCACTATATGTTCCACTGCAAATGTCAATGCTGAGGTCTACCAACCTATGTCAGACATGTAGCATAGCAGTATATAAAATGGTAAGAGTTGTCTGTCCGTGATGCAAACACTCATGCGTCCCTGGTCTTTGAAGCTTGACCTTGGTCTCAATTGAGAGTTTATGCTGCGACACATGTAGGCACAGCAGGACTGAAATTGTGCTTTGAGTTCCTCTGACAGCAGGTACAGATATGGCAGTACACATGCATGGTCGAATGTTAATCCATGAGCCACATTCATGAGATGGGTCTAACTGCAGCCTGCAATACTTAGGACCAATGCTGGCTGCTGGTCTTTCAAACAAGGGAATCACATTTTGGGCCTACATCATAAAATTAGTCAATTATTGCATCGTGTTATTTATGTATAAATTCTGCCATCCTTTTTTTTGTTGAAAACATTCTGTGACCCTGTCATACCAACTGGGAGCCTTTTCCAGGGACTTAACCAGTTTCCACTCAATGGCCAGTAGAGCAAGGTTTTGGCCCATCGTGTTGCAGCTGTACGACTTGACTCGATTTAAGCAGGAAAAGCTCATCTCTACACCTGCTGATGTAGTTCCAATTGTTGTCACTAAAGACAATAGCTTGTAGAGCTAAGGCATTGCACTATCCTACTCCATGTCTTTAAAAAAACCCAAGACATCACACAGCTTACTCCTGTTGCCTTGCAAGTCACAATTTGACTACAGGACTTGGAGTTCGGATGTCAATCTCCCTGAATTAAAAGAATGACCATAACTTTTCAGGACATTTTGGAATGCCTCTTCAGAAAACCCCCATCTCATTTCATCAAATTTCCTTGGATTGATTAGTTCTAGGAAGTGCATACTTTTCAAATTGGAAAAACACTGCGAAATCTGCTCCATAAGGTTATCTGGGATGGCCATGTACAGATTTCTATAATGCTCCTGAGAATTCTGCAGCTGTGACAGACACTGACACTTTCACCTAAGCTCATTTTAAGGGTCTGACCTGGGACTTGCCGCTTTTGCATAAACAGCTTTGAAAGCCTCCTCTGACTTCTTCTCCTTTGCAAAAGCAAGGAGACTCTCAATTCTTCACAATAGCCCTCTGCTGCACAATGTCAAAGATCACATCAGTTTCTGAGATTTGTTCGTATGTATTCAACATGAAAACAAACTCAAAATCCTCAAGTGTGCTTAAGAAGCTTTTGGCAGCACCAAGTGTTTCCTCATCTAATATGTTCTCATCCTCAATAATCTTTTCAAAAGTCTCCAGGGGCCCATCATAGTTGTTCACTACAGTGCTCCCTATTCGTGATATAAAGTTCCACCAAGTAGGAGCATTTCTGGGCAACCCTGAACACCCTGCAGACTTGAAAAAAGACATCCTCTTGGTAGATTTAGAAAAATGTAGCAAACTCAGAGAGAGATGCAAAACAAGCAAACACCACCACAAAAAGATTTAGTTATTTACTCCAAACATGGCAAACCCTGCCGCTTATCCATTTTTAGCTCTGATATTGATCCGTTTCTGTATCCAATATTGATTCCACTTGGTGAACATGAAAACAATCACAAAAAACTCCCCCCTTATTCTTAGTTCTGGCAACCTTTCTCAGCAGTACATAACACATTATCAACAGCCCCTGAGAGCCTCTATTGCTGATGCCCACGTGTTCATAATTCATAATCAAACTTACCCCTTTCAGGTTCTTTTTATTTGAGGACCCGAGGACCACATGTTCCACTATTCCCATATATAATAAAAATGCATACATTTATTTGCGATTGAAAATTCAGAATCAATAAGATAGGCTTTTGTTTTCTTTAAGATTTTGGCTCATATATTTCAATAAAAGTTAGATTAAAAAAATGCAGTGTGTACATGCCATAAGTATAAATTTGCCAACATACTTTGCAATCAATATATTGGTTTAAGATGTTCAATATAAATATTCATTGTAGCAGCAGTCAGGTTGTACCAAGTTGTGGCCGTGCTCTGTGACAGCTGCTTACCTGAAAAACTTCAGGCTTGTTTTGTGGTGACCATTTCTTAAACAAATAAATCAAAGATTTCTTTTATTCTTCTGTTTAAAGGAAACTTTTGGAATTCTGCTTCATTTAACAAGGAGGCATCTTACCTTAATTTCCCAACATTCCATGCAGAATTAAGTGCTGACATATCTTTTTACTTTAAAACTACGTCGGACTCTGGCATCTTCCTGGAAAACCTTGGAACCAAAGACTTTATAAGGATCGAGTTAAGCTGTAAGCGTAACCTGACTTTAGCATGAGTAACTGCATGAATAGTTGATCTTGGTTTGTGGTGTAATTGGTTTTCTTTTTAAATATGTAATCCACACTTCATTTCTTTGCTTTGTACATAATGCATGTTTTAGTTAATTCATTAAAGTTAGGATATTTGTTTGCATAAAGAAGTGGTTTTATTTATTGTGTTACTGCATGGCAGTGAAGTTGAATGGTTTATACATGAGTCTGAATTTCGTCCCTGTTTATAATTACAGCTCCAGTAGAGGTGACATTCTCCTTTGATGTTGGCAATGGCGCAGTCCAGCTCACTGTCAAATCACCAAACCCTCTGAATGACAAGCAGTGGCATTATGTGAAAGCTGAAAGGAACACCAAGGAGGCATCACTCCAAGTTGATCAGCTTCCCATCAAGTTTAAGGAGGCCCCTGCAGATGGGCACTTAAGACTTCAACTGACCAGCCAGCTGTTTGTAGGTAGGGACACAAAAAGGAAAGGGTGAGAGTTCAGTTTAAGTTGTTTCCACCATATACTAAATGAAAATGTGTATTTGGAAATGGAAAAGGACAATTTCCACCAGGTAAGTGTAAAATTGCCAAGGATTATCTTTCAATGTAATAGTCTAGTGGTTTTCAACCTGCAATATGTGCGTGAAGAATTTCTGGGTGGTATGCGAGAGAAAACAGAAAAAAAGTATGGAAAGGAAAGCGATAGCAGAGAGAGAAAGTGAGAACATATTACACATATGCATTTATATCTCACTTTCAGGGCTTGAATGTCGGCACAGGATTGCAGGTATCCCCTCTGTTACTTACAAATCCATCCATCCATTATCTAACCCGCTATATCCTAACTACAGGGTCATGGGGATCTGCTGGAGCCAACCCCAGCCAACACAGGGCACAAGGCAGAAAAAACAAACCCTGGGCAGGGCGCCAGTCCACCGCAGAGCACACACACACACACCCACACACCAAGCACACACTTGGGACAATTTGGGATCGCCAATGCACCTAACCTTCATGTGTTTGGACTGTGGAAAGAAACCGGAGCACCTGGAGGAAACCCACGTAGACACGGGGAGAACATGAAAACTCCATGCAGGGAGGACCCGGGAAGCGAACCCGGGTCTCCTAACTGCGAGGCAACTTACATATCCCACATGGTTTAATTTAATAAACTAGGAGACTCCATCTATGTTTTCAAGGCAAAAACTGCCTTTTATTTATGTCACTTGTATGCTATTATAAAATAAAGTTGCAACAGCCCTGGATATCGGTGCCCATTCCAGGGAATGCCAGGAATTGTAGTCTGGTAACACAGCCCTGCTGGGGTCTGTTGGTGCCGCTAGGGGGTGCTGCAGGGAGTTACACTCCCTACTATGTAGTACTTCCATATGGTCTGGAAAGCCCTGGTACCAGAAGTACTGCCAGGTCCTTCAAAAAAAAGACTGCACTGCCTTGTGCAGGCTAGTCGGAGCTGGGAGTGGAGAAAGGCAATACACGCCTTGGAGGAGTAACAGTGAATGAAGAGAGAACCTGTGAATTTTTGCATAAGGTATTTTTGTACTAAATCTCCCTATTATTGAAGCCGAGACTGTGTTGTGTGTTATTATTTGGGGTTTAGGGCTCAGTGGTGACCCTTAGCTTCCATATTGTAATAAAAATAGATAATAGCAGTTAAAGATATATATTAAGCTTGGGAATACAACAAAATTAAAATCTAGTAACTACCACATGGTCCACCGAGGCTCACATGGTTGTTCTTGTCTTGGTCATGTCGGCTGTCCCATTCAGTCATCCACTGAGAATGACTGCAGCTCATTTTAAATCTTTTAAGTTCTTTGGGCCTCTGAAGGTCTTAATCTAGCCCTACATCCATTACATCTCTCTCTGCTCTTTACCACACTAGGAGCTGGTAGTATGGCCACCAGCCTCTACTTCCAGAAGCAGCTTTCAATCTCTCTTATCTCAGACAGACACAAAGATTAGTTTACCAGCAAATGGAGTGAAGTCAGGATCATAAAGACACGCTTGCTATGCGCATTAGGCATCTTAAATTGCATGGAGTTAGTGAAAGGATGTGTTGGCGTGCATACAATAAAAGTAAAATATAGGCAAAGGTTATTCTTATGCAAAAAAAAAATAAAATATAGAAAAGAGGATACAGATACAATATATAGATCTCATCTGGAAATAATCTATTTTGTCAGCAAGGGAATAACCTTTTTCATTTTAAATACAAGTCTGTCATGCCGAAGAATATTTGGAATCTAGCATGTGAGGAAAGTTGCACTCCTTCTACTCTTAAAGTGCCCGCAAACACCACCCATTGTATGACCACATTAAAACTGGGTAATTAGAAATAGGTTGAGAGTATTTGTGCGTCCAATTCAGCTTGTATTTTCTGCTCCACACTATTGCCATCCTAGCGTCAATGTGATTTTTTTTACAACCTGACGGGTTTTTTTTGAAGTATTAAAGCTTGCACGCAGAAAACGTTCTATTTTAAAGGAGATGTAATGAAGTAAAAAAAATGTCCCATGTGCAGTACAAATAAAAAACAAAATCTGCAGGGTGAAAACTAAGTTTGCCTATTTCTTAGACTGCTAATTTCAGCAATGCACACATCATTTTTTTCTCTAGTATGTCGTGATCCTTCGTTTGATCAAATCTCGGCCTAAATAGTGGAGATTAAAGAAATATTGACATGTTTAATCAAACAGTTCAGCACAACATGACTCAGTAGTAGAAAATGTAATCATATTTATCTTCAGAGCTGCAGGCTGATATGTAAGACTTTAATGCCACCACCTAGTGATTCCATTAGGCCCCGTAACAAACAGAAACAAAAGCAACATTTTTGTAAGAGATGTTTAAACATTTTAACAAAAGTTGAAATGTCAACATATATTTTTTTTTTCTTCCAGGTGGTACTATATCAAGACAAAAAGGATTTTTGGGCTGCATTCGATCTCTCATGTTGAATGGTTTGACTCTTAACTTGGAAGAACGGGCAAAGATGACCCCAGGAGTACGTCCAGGTTGCCCCGGTCACTGTAGCAGTTATAGCAGTTTCTGCCAGAATGGAGGGAAATGTACTGAAAAATACAATGGCTATTCTTGTGATTGTACATACTCTGCATATGTTGGTCCCTTTTGTAAAAAAGGTAATTCCATTACTTTAAATGTGGTGCAAAGAGCAGGTTTAACAAGCTTTTTGCTTCTCTTCCACATCTATAGCCTTTTGTAGCTGCCACAATGAGATCTTTTATCCTTATTTCTACTTTTGATACAATCATCTGTGCCATTGCTTTTCACCTGTCTTTTTGACAGAAGTTCTGGGAGTCGAAATAGGTGTGGTTTGATGTTTCCAAAGTTCATCATTGGTTGTCAGCAAAACATGTCTCAGAGTGTAGCAGCTCTGTCCTAAAATAGTCCAGGATTTTGCAATATCATCAAACGTGTCATGTACATGTATTGTTATACTTCATTGTCAACCTGTATATGCTGTCATTTTTCACAAGGCAAGGAAGTTTGCTGCTGCTGAGCTGTTAAATATTGCAGTGATAGAGAGAAAAAGTAGCTTGGGGTATTAAGAAAACCTACAACAGGACGTAAACACTAGCCTGCAAAAGGAACCAACATATAAGGCATTGTAGGTGAGCTTTGTGTGGTGAGATTCAACCAGTTAGCTTATAATTATTATAAGAGAGACACAAGAATGCTGGAAAAGGGAATAAAATAATAATAAAAAAGCAAGCAATAAGCACTCAAAATTGAATTGGTAATGACAGAACCATGCCCTTAACCCTCCATTTCTAGGTAAAATGACATTACAGCTGTCCGAGACATAACAAGGGGCTCACAATTTATGAGTGCAATAGTCGCAAAAATTTAAATGTAATATCAATGAAAATAATCATTACTCAAAACTGTAAAAATTAAAAATATTAGTAGAAGTAGCAGCACCGACAGTGAAATTCGTACTTGCATGTCTGACCAGCATGCAACATGTCGCCAGTCTCCACTCACCTTCCAACTTGACTGGTGTGTGGTCAATAGGACCCTACTGCCTGAAACTCCCTGAAGGGAAAGCCCAGCTAACCATTTGTTAGAGCTATTAAAGAGAAAAGTAACTCCTGGGGTCATCATAACAGACCTCTGCCCCTAGTGGACACAAATGTCTTTGTATGCCCACCAGACATCTGGGAGTAGGAGGACATATAGATTATACCATTGTCACTTACTGTCATCCGGAATGTCTCCCTTCCTCCTTCAGTGTCCTTGGCTTACCTTATTCCAGGAGCCTCTTCCTGGGGAATAGCACTCTCTGTCAGGAGTGCGCCATTTTCACTGACAATGACAACACTTCACCCTTTAGCCGAATTCCTGTCCTGCACAATAGAGGCATCATTACAACTGGCAGTCCTTTTGCTTTACGCTGTCAAAAAATTCTCATTTCTAAGAAACCTCTACCATTCCACAGTTGTATTCTGGGTATGATGGAATTTACTCTATATTGCATTGAAATGCCACATTGCTTATTTTCATTGTCACTGATCGATTATTCAATACTCATAACAGCAGTTTAGAATTAATTTCTAACAGCAAGATACTAGGATTTTAATGGCCAGTTTTAATCCATGGTATGTAAATGTATGGCCAAATCAGTTCATGTTACAAATTTGAAGATGATTTTGAGCATTATTTTTGTTGTTTTTCAATTGTTAATTTTAAACCCCAAGCTCATTTGATCCAGCACTTGTTCATATTTCAGTTTAGGAGTTGTGTTAGCTTGTTTTATAAAACTGACTCTACAGTTTTACTTAAAAATACCTGTTAAAGTAATTGTGCCTAGCATCCCCACACTGACCCTAAGCCCTTCTTTTGCAAAAATATTCAATTAAATGAGATATTCCAAACTGGCGTGCTTATATTTTACAAGAAGCCAACGATTAGTGAATAATTCATTATTATGTAATGTATTCTTATAAAAGCTTACATATTGTGTATTTGTGTAGTGAGTATATTTTTTGTTAGAGATTCAAGCATAGTCCCTTTAGTTGTCACTTTAAGTTCCACTTTTGGAAACCTGGAAAAAATATAGAGTAACACTTAGATGTAAATGCTGTTAATATTCACACACATTCTCAAACCTTCTTAATTCATCTCAGGTCAACAGGGAAGTCTGAGCCTGTCTCAGCAGCACAATGCACAAGGCAGGAACAAGGCCTGGATGGGGCACCAGTCAATTGCAGGGCTAAGTTGTAAAATATGATGACGCAAACTCATTTTCATTACCTTATGCCTTCTGTTTCTTTCTTTTCAGAAGTATCTGCTTTATTTGAAGCCGACTCTTCAGTAACTTTGACATTCCAAGAGCCTTCCTTAGACAAGTGGAACAAAAGTACTCAGTCGTCATTAATCTTTTCGGAAACTAGCAAATCTCGGGAAAGCATCAGCTTCAGCTTCTTGACAGCACGCACTCCAGCCATGCTGTTCTTTTTAAACACATATCACCAAGAGTACATGGCAGTTATTCTGTCCAGGAATGGTAAGTTCTATTGTCAATCAAATAACAACAGTTATAAATATATGGATTTGGAGATTAATGATGAGCATAAAAAAATACATTTTATATGAGGTAAGCATTGTTATCAAAAACATTTTACAGTATTGTGAAGAACAACCATCTAGTGTTACCTTTTGTGGTCAGCAGTGGGTGCTATCTATACAGAATTAGTTTGCACATTAACATGGGACTTTTGCTGGAAAATCTAACAAACCACCATACTTGGATAGGATATGTGTGATGTACTTTTCATTAGCAGTCATGGCATGTGAACCCTCACATCATTGAATGTGTCCCTCCAGAATTGCACCTGTGCACGTCATCTGCATATCCCCTAGACAAGAAAATATGGGCTTGTTCAAGTAACAGTTGTGCAAAGTGATTTGTCAGCTATACAATCCAACATTAAAAGCACACAGAGCTAGCCAAAAGTGTACAAATCCATGGTGAGAAATCACCCAGATCCTAGGCAAAGCTGAAAGTTTGTGCGGGCAGAAATGGAAATGTCTGTGAGATTGAAATGTAAAGGCAATGAAAAAACTTTGGGGGATCCTGAAATCGCTCAGCTTCTCTTACTGAACGCTTGTAGTATAAGCAGGCCGGGGTGCACATCCTCTGTACGTGAGCATGCCTACTGCAGTCTGTGCCTGAGTATAAACAGGCCTGAAATCTAATTGAGGAGGATAGGCGATTTCCATGGTATGCTTTTGTGGAACTGAGAAGGAGCAGGTACACCAGGGGCGGCTAGAAGATGCATTACTGGTATAACGCCAGGGCTTCATAGTGTCATTTGCATCTCTAGAAGTACTTACAAGGATTTATGGGGAAGTCAGGATGGGTCAGGGTTTAAAGGCCCATCTGCATGCTACTAAGGTAAGGTTGTGTTTCGGATTCGAGAAAGGCTCTCTTGACAGTAAGAAGACTGGTCAAACCAGGAAATAAAGTTGTGTGTAGGAGAGGAGAGGGCAATTGTTTAACGTAGTATTTGCCTAGGTAAAGTCGACGTCACTATACACAAGTTCTAATCATGTCAGGCTTACCGACCAGTGATCTCATCACCAAACGATATTCTGTTTAAACTGCTGAAAATCACTGGGTATGTCTAATTTACAACCTGAGTGCCAACCTTCCTATCACAGTTTTGCTTGCCCATTTTGTGACAGCCATTAGCATGCTGTCTGCAATCCTGGATTAAATGCCAGTCTGTTGGTTTGTACATAGACACATATAAAAACACTCACTCATAGATGGCCAGTAAATGGCTGCCGTTTACGTCAACATGCAGGCTATTGTGTTGTGGCAGGAAACCAAATTGTGCATATGAATTTCTCAAAGGTGATGTTCAAAACAATCAAGATATATGAATTTATTGTGAATGGTGGAAATGGCAGAAAAAGATAAAATATAAGCTAGAATATATTTTCTTTCTGCATTCTTTGACAGTTAAGGCAGCAATATGTAGGTAAGCTGGCCTGGTTAAGCAGCTGTACAGTTGACTAATAGACTGGACTGCAAATGTAGAGAACTGATTGTAGTTTTCTATCCATTCATTGAGCTGTTTAAAATTTCAAATGGAATACAAAAAAATAGTGCTTGCATTTTTTTTTTATTTTATTTTTATTTTTTTGTGATCAAATTTTTATTGACAAAATGAAAAAGGAATACAGTAAAAGGAAACCAACAATAATAACCAATTTTTGGGTTATTAAAGAACAAAAAACAAACCACAAGCACAATAAGTGAGAAAAAATAAAAATAGCAGATGAGTTCTATTTCTTCTACTGTAACAATAGGTACATGCTTTTGCAGGTTTGTAGGTGACAGTTTCACACATTCGCAATTGAATAGATTACATTTTTGTATTAACACTATTTAAAACAAATTGCATGTTTAAAATCCATTCATCTCTTTACTGACCCACTTCTTCCATTATACAATACAATACATCCATCCATTGTCCAACCTGTTATATGCTAACTACAGGGTCACACAATACAATACAATTTATTTTTGTATAGCCCAAAATCACACAAGAAGTGTCGCAATGGGCTTTAACAGCCCCCTCTTGACAGCCCCCCAGCCTTGACTCTCTAAGAAGACAAGGAAAAAGTCCCAAAAAACCCTTGTAGGGAAAAAATGGAAGAAACCTTGGGGAAAGCAGGTCAAAAATAGACCTCTTTCCGGGTAGGTTGGGGTGTGCAGTGGGTGTCAAAAAGAAAGCGGTCAATACAATACAATACAATACAATACAATACACAGAACAAATCCTCAATACAGTATAAAAATAAAAATATTACAAGTATGGAGCACAATTTAACAGTAGATGATATCACATAATATGATTTGGATTTGTTTAGAGTCCTGGAGACCTCATCCATCAAGCTGCCTCCCCCATTTGGCCATTCCACAGCTGAGACAGCCAATCCAATGAAAGGACTCCTCTACCCCACGATTCCTGCGATCCTCCATCAGGGACGACTTTACCATTAGGCAGGCAAAACAACTTGCCAGGTTGACTATGGCATCGAGTGCCACATTTGAGTACCGAAAAGAGAAACAGAATAGGTGAGGATTAGTAACAAATTGTAACTTATGTTTTAGTGCTAATGACTAACAACAGAGATGCAGTCTGTACAGTTAATCAGCAGCTCTAGTCAGGATATGCTAAACTGGAGAAGTGAGTCTTCAGCCGGGATTTAAAAGCTGAGACCGAAGGGGCATCTCTTATAGTAGCAGGCAGACCATTCCACAGTTTAGGGGCCCTGTAACTAAAAGCTCGACCTCCCACTGTTATTTTATTAATCCTTGGAATCATAAGCAGACCAGCATCTTGAGATCTTAATGTGCGCTCTGGTTTGTAAGTCATGATTATACAGTTGTCTAAAGCCAAAGCATACGCCCACAGCATTGTGGATAAGGCAAAATGAAGCCCTAGCGTTGGGCACCAGTCCGTTGCGTGGCACATTCACATAAACATCCACACCCATGCCTGCTGGAGCAACGTGCAGACATCAGTTTACCTAATATGCATTGGGATGTGGATAGATGTTGTTGTACCTTGAAAACTTCCATCAAATAATGTAAAATTATTCTCTTGGCAATATATGTTTAAAAATCATTATACACTATTAATAATTATATGTTGCTTGCCTTGTCTTTCCGCATAACAGTGTACACATCTTTCAGCCGTGTGTCATTAACGTAGCACAAATTAGTTTTTTTGTGCACACAGCATGCCATACATAAAACATTGCTCAGAAGGGGAGTAAATAATTAAGAAACCCAACATACCTTATTAAGGAAATCAGAGCTGCATTGTAAGGGAGCCAGCCATTTGTTAATTTGATTTATAATTTAATGTTGGCTTGTGTAAATTTAATAATACATTCATTATTTTGATTCTCAGTCTGCTTTTGAATATTTCATTCCATAGGGAACTCATGATATCTGGCATATTCTAATTTAAGAAACACATTAATTACCTACAAAGGACTGTCTTCAGGAAACGCTGACACATCAACCTAGTAAAACAAATTTTTAGAGTTAAAAAGCCATTTTAATTATTAAGGTTGTTTTTAAAATACGTCCAAAAAACATAAAATATGATTGTATCCTTTGTAATACAAATGTTACGTAGATATCTTGCCTGAAGAAGGGGCCTGAGCTGCCTTTAAAGCTTGCATATTGTAATCTTTTTAGTTAGCCAATAAAAGGTGTCATTTTGCTTGACTTCTCGTTGCACATATTAGCAAAAATCTAAATATAAAAGTGTTGGCACAGAACACATTCTGCTAGCCCATGCTTCTTTTAATCTGATGTTTATTGGCATGCAACACCAACAGTATGTACTGTAACTGAAATGCAACCAAAATGTAGAAGAATATACAGAAATATTTTTTATTTTAAACGTTAAGTAATTTCTGAGGAATAGTTCCTCATAAATGTTAACACATCTTTGGCAGCGATTTTAGATTCAATATTCTCATCACAGTACAGAACAAAAATGTTCTACTGTATGTCCATAAACAAGCTGTGGCACTTTCTCTTGCAACATTTAACTTTACTGATTTTGTTTACAGCACAGTTTGTGTAAATAAATTAAAATTAATGTTTTGGAAAGCTCTTTGAATTATTCATTGTGAACATGCCATTAATAGCAACCAAGAGCCCAATGAAATCATAAGGACCATAACAGTGGATGGCAAGTACAAGTGCCGAATGTTCTGACTTTTCCTAGGGAATTCCTTATGCCCGTCAAATTTACCAGTCTGTTTGCAGATTTTATTCAGCTGTATAAAAACGTATCTTATGGACTTCAAATATTCAAACTTAAAAAGTAAGTTTTTTGTGCTTTGATAAAAAAAACCAACACGTATCAATAATTATAATTTAATTTTATTCATTCACCAATTTCATGTGGCCTTTACATTTTTTGGTCAAAGTCTAAACTGCAATAATTGATAATATCGCTGACAGCCAGCTTCAGTTTCTACTAATCTGTATGCACAGAGAGATTCATGTACGCTACGTCTGAATTAGGAGGATGCCCTTTATTTTTATGTATTTATTATGTGCATTTCTGGACTTGTGTAGCTGTCAGTCAGCAAAGTTGAATGCGAAAATAAATTTCTCAAAGGCATAGATGACATTTATTTCAAAGGCACAACATTTTGATTTTTAAAGAGCATTTGGTATCACATTTCTCCAGGTGAAAATAGTATTTCACATTCCTTAATAAGACTGATGTCTAGTTAAAAAGTTCTCCTATTTGGCAGTCTAACTGTTTAGTCAATTTCTTTTAGGAAAATTAGGTGCTCGGCTGAAGAGCTGCTCAAACGGGATGTGATGGGTTAATAAGGTACTACAGAGGAAAAATGTTAGTGTACATTGAACACTAAGGTGTTGCTGTTAAAATAACTTTCCTCCATTTTCAAAGAAGTCATTCACGGAGACCAGATGAGAAGGCAGAACAATTCTTTATTTGTACGTGGCTACACACAAATGTCTGTCCATGGAGTGAGCAATTAATTAAACAATTAATTATCATTAATACCTTTCTGTTGCCATTACCTCATTTAAAACATCACGTCTTCTGACTCTTAATGTGTATAGCTCTATTATTTCTTCCAATCGTCTGTTGTCACCAGTATGACTCCTGTAGACTCTCCTATTTACCTGAATGTCACCTCATAGAAAGGGAACTTTACTATTGACTTTGGCTTCCTAGGAGGGGTCTTTGGGCTTTCCCATTGGTTTATCCTCACTTTCCAGAGGGGAGTTCATTACTCATTTACCTCATTTTAACCTTAGTAACTGTTTTGGTGGCTCCTGTAAGATGAGGCAAAAACCTCACATGCCTACAGGCTTAAAACAGCATTTAGGTAACCCTTTTGTTACATTCAATTATTTTACTTATTTTTCAATAATTCATTGTTACAACATCATTTAAGTGTATACTTATAATAGATTGTAAAATATTATATCTCTCTGTTATAATAAAACAAATTCTTGGTACGAGACGTGACTTTCTGAAGAGACTTTCTTGAATGAAGTCCCACTAGACAGAGACATTTAACAAGAGATTCTTTCAGGTCATACTTACAACTATCGAAGCAAGTCCCGGTCATCTAACCTCTCAGTCGTTTGAATGCTTTTGGCAGACACACTTCCTGCACTCTCAGTTCTTATAAATTTTATCAGGACAATAATTTTATACGTTCTAGATGACACGTCAACAACTAAGTGAAGAAGAAAGAGCAGTGCGGCGAAAAGAGACCCAAATGCGTTGAAGAGAAAAGAATGCAAAAAAGAACAATAATAAATTATGTTCAAAAAAATAATAATCAGCCCGGAGCAAGTGGAATTGAAAATCTCACAGGTCCAATCGGGGTCAGAAATAAAAGACAAAGAGTAAAAGACAAAGTTCAACTTCATAAAGACGTTAAAAAATGTTGGTGCGATACAATAGCTTTTGCTATGACAATTAACAAATCACAGGGACAAACTTTCGAAAAAGTCAGTTTATTTATTAGAGAGAAAGAAACGATATTCACTCACGGGCAGTTTTACGTTGTATTGTCACGATGTAAGTCCAAACACGGAATCAAAATTCAAAGCGATCTTGAAGAAAAGGTTAATTCCAAATATTATTTTATTAAGTAAAAGTGAAAATAATGCATATGTAACAATACCCATAAAAATAACAATCTTTTTAAATTGTATACCCAGGTGACCAAACCTGGGGGTAGGCAAGCAGGAGGCGGAGGCGTATTTACTTAAGCACTGCCAGGAGGTACATATGTGTCCCACAAGTATAGTGTTAAATTAACACTATTAAAAGTGTTAGATAGATAGATAGATAGATAGATAGATAGATAGATAGATAGATAGATAGATAGATAGATAGATAGATAGATAGATAGATAGATACTTTATTAATCCCAAGGGGAAATTCACATAATCCAGCAGCAGTATACTGATACAAAGAAACAATATTAAATTAAATAGTAATAAAAATGAAAAAAATGTAAATAAAATTAATGTTAGCATTTACTCCCCCGGGTGGAATTGAAGAGTCGCATAGTGTGGGGGAGGAACGATCTCCTCAGTCTGTCAGTGGAGCAGGACAGTGACAAAAGTCTGTCACTGAAGCTACTCCTCTGCCTGGAGATGACACTGTTAAGTGGATGCAGTGGATTATTCATGATTGACAGGAGTTTGCTTAATGCCCGTCGCTCTGCCACAGATGTTAAACTGTCCAACTTTACTCCTACAATACAGCCTGCCTTCTTAACAAGTTTGTGCAGGCGTGAGGCGTCTTTCATCTTTATGCTGCCACCCCAGCACACCACCGCTTAGAAGAGGGCACTCGCCACAAACGTCTGGTAGAACATCTGCAGCATCTTACTGCAGATGTTGAAGGATGCCAACCTTCTCAGAAAGTATAGTCTGCTCTGACCTTTCTTACATAGAGCATCAGTATTGGCAGTCCAGTCCAATTTGTCATCCATCTGCACTCCCAGATATTTATAGGTCTGCACCCTCTGCACACAGTCACCTCTGATGATCACAGGGTCCATGAGGGGCCGGGGCCTCCTAAAATCCACCATCAGCTCCTTGGTCTTGCTGGTGTTAAGGTGTAAGTGGTTTGAGTCGCACCATTTAACAAAGTCTTTGATTAACTTTCTGTACTCCTCCTCCTGCCCACTCCTGATGTTAATGTCAGACTACCCAGCAGTGGACAAGTGGTCCACTGTAAATCATCTCCATGTGTATTTTGCTACCTTTTAGTGTGAATTTTGAACACTTCCCAGTTTATAAATAACCACTGCACATTTAAACGCATAGTCTGATCCAGTGTATATTTTTCACACAGCTGTCTACAAATGTACACTTTCCTAGGTTTTATTTCGCTCTACCAATTGTCTAATTTTAACACTAACACTGGGTATTTTGACACTCAGTGAACTTGTAAAATGGTGACATTGCATACTTTCATTTTATTCATACCATTGTCAAGTAAAGGAGTTTAACATTAATTTGGTCCTGCTACAGAATATGTTTGCAATTTCCAAAATTAAACAGTTTTACAAAGAAAAGAAACAAAACACAGGATTGATTTTGATTTGGATTCATCCAAATATGTATTTATTGTGTGAAATATTTTGAAAACAGTAATAAAATTTTGCAAATATTTCACACAATAAATACATAAGAAAATGATCTATTATTCAAGTGTGTATTTGTAAATGAAATCAAATGTACTTATTTGTACATTTCTATGAGCAACGTTGAAAAATTACAACACTATAATAACTCTGCCAGTTAACAAAAATATCAAAGACATCTGAAGGTTTAATAAATGAGAACAACAATAACTTTGTCTTAAACAAAGACATGTAAAGGCACAATATAAATATTGTCACTGTGTGTTCCATAAGAAGTTTGAAGGGCAAATGGTTTTTAAAAATCAGTTTTAAAAATGGACACACTCTTCTCCCTATTTTTAAGACATAAAAGAAACGAAGATGCTCTGAAAAACAGATAGTCCTCAAAACATTTACCGCAGTCACATAATGATCATTATAAACAGTTATCTTTCTAATTTAACAACACACTGGCATATCTTCCTCCACATTGTTGCAAACTCCTCGGCCTAGGTGATGATCTGTTCTTGAACATGTGACCCAGGATGCCTCCTCAACTATGCTACCCAATTAATCACAAAGGAATTCTGCAATCACTCACAGACACATGAAGAGTTTTCAGAGGCCCACATTCAATATTCGTAAATGAAAGTGCTTCCCCGTGATAGTTCCCAATGGCCAACTAATGTTTCTTTGCTAAAGACTTGGTACTATTTTTATAATTCTTAAGTAGGTTTTAAAATAAAATCATGTTTTGCTTCAAACCTCATTGCCCATATGTAAAGCCACGGTCCAACCTTTCTGATGCAGTATGGGTAATGGGTCATGAAACGGTGTTTGTGAATCAAGTTGTGCTATGGGTACAGCTCTTTAAAGAGCTTGTAATGTTCAAAAATAAGGTGCTTGAGGTAAATGGTCATACCCTCCATAATTACTGGGAAGAAAATGTATATTTATGATTTGTAACAAAGAAGTAATAGTTTCCAGTATTCATTTCCTTCATCAACAATATCCCCAAAAATCAAAGAAATACTGTGGATCAAGCATAATGACTGTTCAAAATTGGATGGTGTTTGGTGATTTTTTTCTCTCAACATATCCATGGTCATAGGAGTATATACTATTTTTAAATTTTGTTTTAAGGCAATGACAAGATTATGTTAAACCATGCATCACAAAGAAATAATAAATATGAGTATATAGTCACAACCTTAAAGATATATACAGTAAAGTACAAAAATATGAGGTCAAATATAAAAGTGTAAGTTTTCTCATAGGTTATATATTGGATTAATAAACTTACAGTGCCTTTCACATCCAGAAACCTTGGGAACATTGCAAGTGTTGTAGTCGTCTTCTGTACACCATGGATTAATTGTTGCCTGTACTTGAAGGTTGATCTCATCTTTGACAAAACTTGGGCCTGCAAAATAAGGAAATTGTCTCTCTACAGCTGTTACCTTCTAGCTGATCCGCAGGCGTGTTAAATGAACATTCAGTTTGTGGCCCCTTACTTTCTGAACCGTCTCTTCCTCGAATGTCAATGCTCCTGTAGAATATTTTGTGCAGAGTTCTTTGTAAGCACCATGCTATGTACCCTGTGTTACTTTCTTCCTCATAGAAATGCTCCTGAAAACAGAAAAGGAACACAGCATAAAATTTTAAAAATGTAACATTCTCACACCCTAAACAGTTTAAGCCATTATGTTTTGAAAACCTTTATGGATTTGTTAATTTGGTGAAATTTTCACACATGTATATATTTATTGTACGAGGGTGAGTCAAAAAGTATCCAAACTCCGCCTGTAGAATTTATTTTAATCAACTTTCAGAAAAGACAGATACATAATTTATTTTAATCTACTTTCAGAAAAGACAAATACAATATTTTTCGACATCATCACCCTGCTTTCAATACACTTTGTCCATCTGTCAACAGGCTTTTGTATTACTTCATTAAAAATGTTTTAGGCTGAGCTGCAAGGCACGAATGCACTGCTGTCTCAACTCTTCATCAGATGTGAATCTTCGTCCTCGTAAGTCTGTCTTGGATTATTGTACAGGCAGAGCCATGGTTGATTTGCCACATCATCTACTGTTACTCATCTATTCAACAGAATCACTTCACGTACACGCTCAAAGTTGTCATCAGTCATGGATGTGGGTGGACGTCCAGCTCCTTCTTCATGGCTGACACTTGTGCAACCTTCCTTGAACTTCTCTATCCATTTGTGCACACTTTTTTGCAACAAAACACTTTCTCCATAGTGTGCACAAAGTATTCGTTCAATATCGGCACCAGGCACACCCTCAGACCACAAAAAATGAATCATTGCACATTGTTCTTCTTTTGTGCAAATCACAAGTGGGGCAGCCATTATTTTTCACACCACAGTTACAAATGATCTAACATAACGTGGTCTAACCTGCACATCAGTGACTGGGGAGACGGACCTCGTACAGAAAGCACTGATAAGACTGCCAACAGATGTTTTAATATAACCGGAGTGCAGATAATTTTTGACTCACCCACGTATATGAAGTACAGTAAACTTCTTACTGTGCTTTACGACGAATGCTGCAAATGTTCTATTTTTATGTGATTCTTTTAATCTTTTAAAAAGTGAATGCAAACATAACTATCTGGAAAATTTAAGCTAATGTTTTGGACCATTGTGTTTATCCATTTTTCGCCCCATTAAGTTGATAAATTAATATTGAGGCACCTATAAATTGCCTGACAACTGTTAAAAACTGTGCAATGATACAAATGGTGTAATTAGACATTACTAAAGTGATGTAAACCACAAAATGTGTCAATTTACAGATGCTATCCAAACAGTTTGATATATAGAGAGACAGACGTGCATAACCTTTTCTTGAATAGGGGTCTTTCAGCGAAGAGAACAGTGTTATGACACCTAATGCATTCTGTACTCATATCCTTTGGAGGAACATTCCTTGAAAGGTAACACAAAAAAGTAATTTAAAATCTGTCATCACATACTGATGAAAGAAAATGTTAAAAAATAAAATTTAAAAATAAAAAGTTAACAGAAAATTAAATAGAATGACTACATAACTCCTTAATACAAAACTCTTTATATAGTAAAATATATGATGGCAACATAAGTGAATAGTACATTAAATTCCTTATTGAAAGCAATTGCAGAAAAGTAATTGATTTAGAAAAATAAAATTGAACATAGTTTCTACATACCCACGCTTTTCAATCATGACTATAACTAGAATGTTAACCAGTTGTCGATGTGTTTTGTCTGTAATTGTGCCACTTTCACTATTTTCTTGTAATATCTTGTCACCACCTGGCTTCTGTTGTAGGATGTCTTCGACAAGCTGTGAAATAAATTCACAAAATGTGATGAAACTGCAGCATCTGAAATAGAAAACAGACTCTTGCATATATAATTTTTTTTAAATGTGTGACTATTTAGTCTTTGCATACTTACATACTACTTATTGAACTACTTCCCAAATTACATTACCACAGATGTATTAACTAACAACACAATTATATTTTATTGCAAATACCTCTTTTGCTTAAGTAGAATCATTCTCAATTTGTGCTTTTTTAGGTGTTTGAGATGCACCCTCACTGTCAGATGAGATGGATTTTGTGTCTGTAGATGACGAATACTATACAGGGGATTCTTATAAAAGAAACAGGAATAATGGCAGTATAAGATAGAACAGGAAAAAAAAATTATTTTACTAACTAACCTGGAAATTTAATTCCTACAACTAAGCCACCACTTTTGACATTATAATGGTAGGCTGTTAACTTGCCTTTAAATGAGGGAAAGTTGTATCTAAGCATCAAGATAGTAGAAACAAATCTGTTTTTTTGCTTGGCATTTGTTACATTAGCATAGGCTAAAAGTCACAGTGTTTGTTTACCTCAATCAGGAATGCCGATTTACAAACTGTAGCAGTAGATCGAACTTAAGAAATCTATATTTGTTTAATTCAAATGCGCTTCAGTTAGATCTGGCATTTTTTAATGAACAAAAATATTTATTTCACTTGCAAAATTAATTTATTCTAAACAAGCAAAATTGTTTTAAGCACTTTTATTATGAATTAGCAGTTCCCCACGGCCCCGCGCACATAGTAGGGAAACAGAAGAAACTTTAAAAATCAATAAACAAAAAGGTATTGCTAGTTAAGCAGAAGCAAGTTACGCTTCAAAACACAGAAGTAGACCAACTTCTCTGTCTCTGTCTCAGATTAGCGCAAATATATAGCTCCTGCAAGTGAACTATGATTGTTAGCGCAAAATCAGCCGGAATGTTCAAGCAAATTCTAGAAAAAAACCCAATCTAAATCCGTTAAGTAGTTCTCTCGATCGACAGCTAAGAGAATGTAAGATACACCCTGAGGCTGGCGCCTGAGTGAGGAGGGCCCCGTCCCCCTCCCCTCAGCCCGTCGCATATCTCTCAGATTTGCGCAAATAAATCAGAATTGCAAGCCAAATATGATATTTAGCGCAGTGAGAGGTTTCAAAATCAATCGGAATGTTCAAGCAAATTATAGAAAAAAAACACATTAAGTAGTTCTCTCATGAAAAGTGGACAGACAGACAGACGTTGGATTTTATATATATAGAGATGCTTTGATTATTTTAACATTTACAGTGTCTAACACTTCCCCAGTTTGTATTCACGTCAAAGTATTTAACTTTGGTGTACCAAACCAGTAATAAGTAAGGGATAGGCCACAACAGCTTACTAAATGCAGAATTAGAATGTCGTGCTACTTGCTGATATTAAATCATGCAGTCAGTCACTCTTACTGGTTAACATTAAATTGAAATGTCTTTTGATATCTAAAATTATGAAAAAAATGTGCTGGAATTAAAGTTGTGAAGAAAGCACTAATTTGTTCTTACACCAGTGGTACTTCATAAGACAGTATTTTTTTAAAGATTAAAACACCATTTGACAAATCAAAGTTCAGAAAACTTTACTAATGCAGTGATCTAACTTGTTTTAATTTTACCTGAAAGTGCAGCACCATCGCTAAGTCTCCATATACTGTAATGTCAGACTTCTCTTCTAACAGTTCACTGAAGATATCTCCTTCATCTTCAGCCACTGTGTCATCCATAATGTGTATTGCAGGGTTACTGCTGATATTGAATTTCTATTTGACTTGAAAATAAACATGTAAATCGGTCCTTCCTGTTTCAAAAGCTACCTTTGTGTTCATCACTTCTTAACAATTTCAAATGGACTCAATCACAAAGGAATTCTGAGAAAGAGGCTCCCACTGAGCTTTATATATTTTATGAGTGTTGAGGAATATAAAATCATTAAGAATTCTGAACATAAAAGATTAGTCAAAAAACACAGCAAAAGTCATCGTGGGCAATATATTGTATTTGACCTGTTTAACTTATTTAAAACCGGACTACACTGAATCAGCTACATTAGTGATAAATGAAAGCAGTCTTTTCAAATCATAAAACTGAAGTTCTCATTGTCTTGTGCCAGGCTCATGAACTGTTTCCCTGCCTCGAAACAAAAACACTTCTTCCTGTGTCAGTATATACCGCTTCAACACACTCACAATGTACATTTGTATTAATTAATACTTTATTTGAAATCAAAAGGCAAAACACTCAGAATTTTAATAACTCAAATTACTGGTCAAATTTGAAAGTTGGCGCTATTATGGAAAAAGATGATCCGCTGTGGTGACCCCTAATGGGAGCAGCAGAAAGAAGAAAAAGAAGTAGAAGATTTAAAAGTCGGTACTATCACAAAATCTCAAAACCTTAGAAACATTTAACAAGCCAGCTATTTCAAACTAATAACTGCTCCATTTCTGAGAGTAGCATCATCTTTTCAGTGGTACAATAAGAATATATAGTGACAACATGAGCTGCCTCAAGCATACACAATAACAAGATATTCACATCCTAAAAATGCCAAACATTATTAATGCAAGCCACTAAAGTATCAGAAATAGCATATAACTAAACAAAGGACAGATTTAACTTTAATATTATAAACACAAAATGGTATGCTTAGCAAATTGCCATGCTATCATAGCATAAGTTTAGGACAGCTAATTTTTAACTCTGTAACAGTATGTGTGCCGAGATTTGAAATGAATTTAAATAAAGCGGATACATTTTTTGTATGTCCAAACTTTCTGGAACAAATTTTTATGAAAAATTATACCAGTCAAAAGTGTTGAAGCCAGAAAGAAATAAACCAAATTACCACCTTGTTTCCACAAACCTGCACACCCTACAATTCCAAAATGGGGTCAATTTCCTAGATGTCTAGTTTACCCCACAGGTCTGTGAAGAGATGCATTACACTGAAAATTAACTTGGTGGACGGAGTCTATGTTACTTTGAGAGGAGTGAATTCTTACTGAATATTAATGAAAATAAAACACTATGATGCTTTGAACACTAAAATCAAAATTTTAACACTAGGAATTTTGTTGTGTAGGCTGTAGGTGACATTAGTAGTAGTAGTTTTAATAGTATTGTCATGTCTGAAACAGACTGTGCTAGGAGACACCCGTTGAATAATGGCAGAGTAAATGCTGCTGTAACAGTCAGGACTTTCTCTCTGTCTCCTTCTGTTAACTAAGTAGCTCCAGCCATTATCTTCTACAGATGCTGTTGGAGGGTGCAGAAATTTGAAGGGTGAAAGATAACAGAAGAGTGCAATTTAAAAGTCCCAGGGTTAAGCAAGTCAAGTGTTGTGGTGCTCCAGTGTGTTCGGGGTCCTGTGGTTGTAGAGTTTTCATGTGTCTGAGTATGGTGACACTTCTTATAACTTTAAGACAGTATTTTTTTGGTACCATGAACCAAAGTGTTTAACTAGGAGATTCACTTCCCCCTAATGCTAGAAATCTCTGGGGAACAAAGAACTTTCTTAGCGTTTCTACTGACAGAGTCCAAGAAATACTTTCTCATAAACTGGTAAAACATATTAATGAAAACAAAAAGCAATAATGTGTAATGAAAAGGAAAATTAAATAATGTAGTATAATAATGAACAACAATAAAATATATAACATATATTAAACAATATGTTATACTTTTAAAGCTTGAATACATTGACCACGGTGACATCTTGAATGTTGATTGAACTTAACTGCTTATGGGTTTTCTTTTGTGTACTCTGGTATTCCTACTACATCCCCAAAGAAGTGCAGAATAGGTTACCATTTCTAAACTGGCCTTTGTGAGTGTTAATGTGGACTGTGATGGACTGTTGCCTTTTGCTGGGCTCTCTACTGATAGTAGTAGTTTTGTCTAGGGAATCCATTTCCGGGAATTCAGGAATCACGCATGTCATTCCCAGGAATCCCAGGCACCCAGGGATGATATAGTGCACGGGCATCACGCATTTTTAATAAAACTACTGGAATATGTTGACACCAGTAAAAGGCTAACCTTATCTACAAGCAGTTCATGCTGTCATATAAGTGCATGTATCTAGTTAGTTGCGGTAATAAGAGCTTAGAAAGCACAACGTGTCCAGCGTGTGGTCGTCCAGGCGAGAGCACACATTCGTGCAGAGTAAGCCAGCCATTGAGAAAGCATGCTCTGCCTCCACTGAAGTAGGCGGCACAGTCATCAAATACTGATACACTTGTTCTAAACAATGGCCGCGCTTGCCGTTGCTCCGCCATTTCAGCTTTTACTGATGCATCCAGTTTCTTGTCATCATTCTGTGATGGCAAGTTTCTTGGCACAGATAATGCAGATGCAACAGACTGACGCATTGCAATTTCAAGTTGCTGTTCAAAGCTGTTGTCTTACAGACGTCAATGAAGTCTGCACCGTCCCGGCATTTGTGAGCTGCAGAGTGCGGACTCCTCCCAGTCCACTGTGCTCAGTCTTAGTGGGAGCCGGGAGACTGACTGCTGCTGGTCTTTTCTTGACTGAATTAATGAGCAACACACTACACCATGGGCCAAAAAACCATGCCACTTAATTATTTTCAACTATAACTCTGTTATTTCTTGATCGATTTTTACACTTTTACACGCTATATATGCGAGCTTGGCCGTTCCCGGTTTCCCGGGAATTACAACAGTTTCATTCCCGGTAATGCAGGAATGAAAAATGTCTGGGAATCCCGGGCTCCCAGTAATCAGGAGCCTGGGAATGGATTCCCTAGTTTTGTCTGCACTGGCTTCAGTCCCCAGTGACCTTGAACTTATTTAGCTGGGTTTGAAAATGTTATGTTAAATTCAGAAATGTATTTATATTATACTTACATTTTTTTCAGAGGCAAGCAATAGTAGAGGTGTTTTTTTTTTAATTAAGAATTACCTTGTGCTTTCATACAGTCTGAGAAGTTGTATTTCAGTTGCTGATGTGGTGAAACCACATTGTCCAACCTGTCTGTATCATCATCATGTCTGTAATCAAACCTGTTTAATCCAACTCAGGTAGTACTTTCCTAGTATCAGTGATCTCCATTTGACAATATTTGACAAAGGTCTTGTCACAAGTTTCAAAAATTCACTTGTTCTCTGTTGCCTCTTACATTGAACATTTAATGGATTATTTTATTTTTTATCTTACTCCTCTATCCACTATAATATTTATCAGTTGTTAATATTCATCTACACTTGTGTAAATGTTTTACTGTTGTGAAGTGGACTCACAAACAAGACAAAATGTGGATAAGGCCCCCTAAATATAGCCACAGTGCTGGCCAGGAGACTAACCCAATCCAGCTTAAAACACAAAATGTCTCAAAAGATAGCTAAACACCCACAGGAGAGAGTATGTTCATAAACCCTTGCTTCTGGACAAAAAGGCAAACAAAAATTATTCTAGATGTATACATTTATTAACAGAAAAATACAAGAAAATGCTCAAAAGAGCAAAAACAGTTTGCCTAAAAGACAACCATACAGCAAATAACACCCAATACACAATTCAGTAATCAGATTCCAAAAGACCAAAGTAAGAAGTCAAAACCAGGAGATTCCAAAGAAAATATAAATATTCACAAAGAACTGCAAACAAGTGCAAATATCCACTGGTCTCTCATTGTAGCTCCAGAAAAAGGGAGAGGGGAGGACCTAGCAGCAGTGAAATTTGGGTGGCCCTGCCTCCTAGGGCTTCACCTACAATAAAGGTGGAACCGAGGCACAGACAATAGTTACAAAAATAGCTGAATATAACAACAATAAAACATAAAATACACATTAATTCATGCCATTACATAACATTTGCATTTTCAATTTTTTCAGACACTTCCCAGCATTTATCTTCTAATGCATTTTAATGGCATGGTTTGTAATCAGTGGCCCATGAAATAATGAATGGTTGATTTGTGCTTCTTTTGGTACTTTTAATGATCCTTTCACAATTGTGAACATTACCAAAAGAAACACAATATGTGACAGTGACCTCAAGTCCTGAGTAGGAACTACAGCAAGTTTTCATCTATTAATTAGTAAATGAGTGTGACTTTAATGTAAATGTTTTAAACTGTCAAGCTTTTCACTGTCCATGGAGTTTGAAAATCGCTTCTCTGGTTATATAAGGTGTCTTAGTTGAGGAAGTAAACTGACTGAGCCAACTGAAACATCCATAAAGGTTTTACTTTATCAGATTCTAGTGAACACCACCATTGTAGAAAAATTTTGCTACTGTTTGTAACATAATGGAATCAATATGTATAATTTTTTGAGTAAAATTAATTTTTCATTACAATGTGTAGTTTTTGTTATTTTCAGAGGTCATTTTGGCGCGTTTTTGAAGATAATTTTTATCCAGTTGCCTCCACTTTGTATGTTATTTTTATGAGCACTGTATGTTATTTTTAGAAGCAACATCTGTTGCTAGTCACAATGTTTGAACAATACACAGCACGTGAGCTTGTCACATTCCCCACTATTTAAGATGGTGGTACACTTCACCTAGAGTACAGTTTAACTTATGAGAGAAAAGATGAACAAATCTAATGGTGTACTTAGGATTTTTGAATTTGTTTTCGATTCTTGGCTTTTGATTTCTAGTTGCTGTTTAGGCTTTGTTTATGAGATACTTCTTACACTGGTGACGGACTGGCTTCGATTCACCGGTTCCCCAAAATTAATAGTTTGCATCTCTTAAAATAAACTTCATAACAGTGATACAGAAGGACAATGAGTAGTATAATCTATAAGTACCTAAAATATATTCAATTTGTATATTTCCTGCCTCTTGATATTCCTTACATTTAGACTGGTTCAGTATAGTTGGGTACAAGCTGCATCTTTATTACTACTGACCCGTTGGTGAAAATAGGAGGAATTTGAAAATTTCTTTAGACATGTGTCAAGTTATTATCATGGTTCAAATCAAAGGAAAGTGATGTCAATACTGATGCTTTGAGTAAGAAAGGACAGAGCCAACTATACTTTCTTAGAAGGCTGGTGTCTTTCAACATCTGCAATAAGATGCTGTAGATGTTCTATCAGACGGTTGTGGCGAGCACCCTCTTCTACGCGGTGGTGGGCTGGGGAGGCAGCATAAAGAAGAAGGGTGCCTCACGGCTGGACAAACTGGTGAGGAAGGCAGGCTCTATTGTAAACACGGAGCTGGACAGTTTGACATCCATGGCAGAGCGACGGGTGCTGAGCAAGCTCCTGTCAGTCATGGAGAATCCACTCCATCCACTGAACAGGATCATCTCCAGACAGAGGAGCAGCTTCAGCGACAGACTGCTGTCACTGTCCTGCTCCACTGACAGACTGAGAAGATCGTTCTTCCCCCACACTATGCGAATTTTCAGTTTCACCTGGGGGGGTAGACGTTAACATTATACAAAGTTACTGTCTGTTTTACCTGCATTTTTATCACTCTTTAATTTAATATTGTTCTTTATGTATGCTGCTACTGGAGTATGTGAATTTCCCCTTGGGATTAATAAAGTATCTATCTATCTATATTTATTTGAATTCAACTGAATTATAATGAGACTGGTGAAACAGTTGATTAGGGTATTGTGGCATGAAAATTCTACCCCCAAAATTGGATGTAAAATATCATAAATTGATGCAATGAAAAAGTATTGGAAATGTGTAGGAAGTGTTTTACCAAATGGCTGTTCTTGATAATTTTTAGTGATATCAACTGACAGTTAAAAATGGCCTAGTTTGAAGTAACAAGCAAGTTAACTATTACATTCAATTAACTGAAAACATGGCATGAGGTAAGTATTTGAACATGAGAGAAGGGTGAGAGTTGTACTATACATGCCATGGTTACCAGTAACCCAAATTCACCTAGCCTGCGGATTAAGAGAACATGCCAGGATTTTAAACATTGAGGCACTAACAAGCCCATCATGTCCCTTTTACTAGCAGTCAGCAGAGTGTGTGTAGTGATTCTACGTGCATACTTGCAGAGCTTCTGTAAGTTTGAATAAAGTAACTGAAATTCTTAACAGCAATATAAGTTTACATATAGGCTTGTTTTTTTCTATTAAACTGCTTAATTTTACGTTGATTTTACATTTCAGCACTTCAGCCACACATTTTCAGTCTTTTGACTTGGTGTCTTTCTTACTTCCTTTATATAGTCTGCCGTATCACTTTGCTCCTCACTAGAATTACAGGCACCTCTCAATAGTTACTCATTCACCATTAATTAACAGCATATTTATTTGTAGATAGTTTATTTCTGATGGATTTTGTATGCTTGAATGCAAATTTTATGTTCATTCATTCCTCATTGTAATTCTACAGCCTCTATCTTTAATTATCCTGTGAGTGTTAGAAACAGGAGACCCCCAACAATAAAGGGAGTTGTGTGCCCCTAATTTTAAACTACTATCAGGGTTTGTTTTCACCACAGGTAGGAAGGTTCTGTTAATTAGGAATGAGGGGGTCAAATGGTCATAATATGAACCTATTGGTTTGTATGTTTTTATTTTATATAGAGTCAGCTTTCATGAAATGCCTTATGGAAATACCAAAGTAATGCCTGCATTTGTGTTCTTAAATGTCAAGTTTACAGTGCGCACATAGTGAAAACAAAATGGACCATTAAAAAAAGATTTGCTGAGACTGTAATACTTTTAAACCTGTAAATATTATACATGTAGTAATAATTTTCATACTAGAATGTGTACGTTTTTAACATCACCTTTTCTGAACATGGAAAGTTTTACAGTGGTTGTTGGTATTCTGTGCAATTGACATTACGTCCCCAATCCCAGTTAGTGAGATGATAATCATTCAGGAAAAAAAGCACACCACCTTCTCAAATAAATTCAAATGAGCACTCAAACTATTAAAAATTGACACTAAGTTAAAAATAAGCCGTTCCTGTAAATAGTCAGAATCAACAGCCATGCACATGCCTGCCCTCATGTACTGTTCATTACAATGCACAGTTCTACGTTACCAGAATTTGCCACGCTAATGTTTGTATTACTATAAATGTTATTCACACTCAGATCTACACCATTAAAGTATAATATTACATTTTGAGATTTTTCACCACATTTATAAAAGCTAAATTAATTTTTATTTCTGTATTTTCCAAAAATTTCAATGACTCTCTACAGTAGTAACAAATCAGATATTCAGTAATTTACTTTCTATTATACTTATATACTGATATTTATTTTCCTCTTTCTCCACATCTTCCTCTTGCTTATTGTTTACTCTTAATTTCTCTACAGCACCATTAAAAATTGTCTAATTGAGACTTTGACAAAGCTACTGTCTTTACTGGTAAAGGGCAGGACATGGCAGGCAGCATCATTGCCACTAACTCACCATGTCATGGCTTTTCTCACCTTAATCAGATTGTGTAACCAACACTAGTTAAATGAAAAGCAATAGATCAATTTTATGAAAAATAATTAAAAACGTAAATCTTTCAGTGGCTTGTTTGATATTCCTTTCTCATGATTAATGTATTTCCACTTTGCATAGAACCAAATTCTCCTTAAACATTATGACAAATATCAATCCACTATTTTATTTCAACATTTTTAAATATGTTTTCCTTATGGATGGAGAAATCTGAAAACTTTTCCATACCCCAAAGACATGCTGAATGAATTGCTGAAGATGTAATAAAGCGAAGCACATTGGAATTTCAAAAGTCAATTTTGCAGTAATGTTAAGGATAGTTCAGTATCCAGAGTGTGTGCTTATAAATGTGGTTGCCTTGCTTATACTATGATCATAATTCTGCCTGCAGATTCACATAATTCTCATTGTGATGTTCAAAGTGATAATAAAGAATATAGCTGGGTAGCAAGTGCAGTGTTTGGGTTTCAGTTTAAGACAGAAACCATCTCCCGTCATAACTGAAGAGCACATTCTTTTACATACTCTTCCTCACTCATGCTGATAATTTAGAAAATGTTAGTTATTTTGAGCTGAGCTGAGCTCATGATACTATTTGTGGGTTGACTCTAACTAGGCTTAATTTTTGAACACATACTTTCTTTTCCTTCTCAAAAAAATTGGATATCAGCATGATTTGTATATTGCACACTGGCCACAATTTTATCAAGAAAATATGAAGCTCTTAGATTTCTGAAATTGCTTAATACTTACAGAACTGTGAAACAGCATGTTGCAAGCCAATGTCCCCTCTCAGTGGGACCTCATTTATTTTGTGGCAGCTCCTTTCATCAAACTATAGATTCTTTTTCTAAATCTCTATGTATATGAGCTCAACATTAGAGTTAAGTGCTATGACTAAATAATATTATAGTCCAAACTCTGCATTTAGTTCCTATGCATTCTAACTCAGTCATTTTCCTTTCTTCTGTAAACAGGGAGCTTGCAGATCTGGTACAGACTAAATAAACTGAAGGAGCCAGACATCTTTTTTACAAACACCGTCAACCTGGCAAATGCACAGGTTCACCAAGTTCAGATTAACCGAGAAGGCAGAGACATTTATGTACAGGTAAGCTAAAAAAGTGTAATTGAATTAATCCTTCATTAAGTCTGTGACCAGTGGAAACCAGTGCTTGTAGTAAATTGGGTTACAGTATTCCTGTATTCAGTGGAATACTGTACTATTATTGGTCATATTTGTATAGGAATAAACCTTAAAGGCAATAAACATGTCATAAAAAAAGATCTTGGTAAAAGCCTTCTTATGCCTACAACACTAAACTGAAAGTACGTTAATATTTATTATATAAGATGTAGCCAAAGCATGGAAAATAGTGGAATAATGAGAGATCACAAGCACTGCAATCAAAACCATAACGCCAGAAAGAGTTGGAGTCAAAAGGTTCAAAAACAAAAGGTCGACAATCAGGTAAGAAAAAAAAGGTTTAGGAATCTGCGAACATGGATAGGTAAGTGAGCTCATGCTGTAAACAGCATGTCACAACATTCGAGGACACGCTCTTAACAACACAGGAGCAGTCCTAAGGATGGGAGTACAAAGTGGAGCCACCTGATAATAAACAAATATGGTGACAGAACTGGTAGAAATATGTAAAGAAATCAAAAAGTATACAAATAATGGAAACAAACAAAATAAAACAAATGCATTATGTGGAGAAAGAACTTAAGACGATACAAAAAAATTGAAAAACATCAAAATTCACAGCAACACCTAATTTACAATGTGAACACAGAAAAGAATGTGCACCATCTTGACAATGAACTAATTATGACAAATTCTAGATAATGTAACATAGCAGCATTGATTTGTAGACAAGTGTTCTGATGATTTTTGACTCACACTTCCCTAATTTTCATGTTTGTATTGGTTTTCAATAAATCTTCTTTTGTCCTCTTACATCTCAGAAGCATGCGTGTTAAGTTGATGAGTTTCTCTAACCTTATCCTGTATGACAAAGTGTACATCTTAGTATGATGACTCTCCATTCGAAATGTGGCTCTTATTTTGCATGGTATGCAGGCAGAGAAAGTTCCAGTTCCCTGTGATTGCTGTATTTTACTCAATATATAGCAGAGGTAGTCATAGTACTGTCCTTTTAAAATGCTTAATGCTAACTTTATTTTTTCTTAAGTCAGGACAAAGGTTTGGCATTTTCCCAAAAAGCAGTGCAAGTTAACTCTTTTCATATGTAGTAACTTTATAATAATGATGAAGTGCAAAAATTATATACAACCCAATAAACAGTTCATATCTTGATTTCTTGCTGTGTAGTATATTGTGAAACAATCCTAATATATCTCCAGGTGGAGAGTAGTTCCAGTATCTACATTAGAATACATTATAATATATAATAAATGTGTTTCAATTTCAAAAAGAGAAATACACAAGGGAAGGATAAACACAAAAAATCAGGATTTCCAAGAAAAACATAATAAATACAAGACAGCTGTTGTCCCACTGCACCTTCTTCCACAGTTTTCAGCCTCTGTCTGTGTAGGCTGATAGCCTCCCCACATGTTCACCTCCCATGTGCCACCAAAGAACTATTTTTTTGTTTTAGTAGGCGTTAATCATTCCAACTCTATGCATTGCAGAAGTTTCATAATATGACAGTGAAACATCGGTTTTAGTATAACAAAAGTTTAAGATTTAAAAAAGCTGTTCAATCAGAAATGCAATCCATCCGAAATATCACAGAAACAGTTAAGATTTGTAGTAAGGAGACCAGGGGCTTCATGTATAACAGCATGCGCAGAATTCACACTAAAACATGTCATATGTACAAAGGTGGAAATGTGTGTAAGCACAAAAAAATTCAAATGCGCAAAACTGTGCTTAAGTCAACTTCCACGCACTTCCACTCCATAAATCCCAATCAGCGTGAAATATAACGCATGTGCACTCACCTGCCGTCCCACATGATTCCTCCCAGAATTTTGCATGTTTGAAAATGTAAATCAATATCAATAGTTCTTTCAGTTGAATCTTTTGTTAAGAGGCAATGGCAAAAGCACATATAAAAAGAAGCATTTCATCAAATGCGAAGTGGAGACCCTACTCAGTGAAATGTAGGCAAGTAAAAACATACTTTTTGGTGGCTTAGGCATTGGTTTGAGCAACAGAAGGAACTTGATGAAACAACACTGAAAAGTTCAAGTTCAGAAAGTTGCACAGTGCCCAAAATAAAAAAGAAGTGGTCAGATGTCAATGTCAAAGTGAAAATGCAAGTCACATGACACTGTCTGAGTATCATACGGAAGCATATTAGAGCATAGAGAAAAAAAAGTAGGGACACAGTGAAGAAAAAAGGTCAAAATGTTGACTTTAATCTTAAAATTTCCACTTTAATCTTGTAGTTTACTTAGTCACTAGCAAAATACCCGCGCTTCGCAGCGGCGAAGTACTGCCTTAAAATTTTTATTAAGAAGAAAATTAAACCTTTTTAAACTGAGGAAAAAATTTACCAATAATTATTTGTTAAGGATCTCTTTGTATACCAAATTGTGAGTTCAGCCCTCCGGTTGTAATATGAATATGACCAAGCTGTGCGCTGAGCTTACTCTTGAGCATGCAACGTACAGTTGACCATGTGAAAAGTAATCTTGTTTCAAATCTCACAACTTGGATTGCTGCTGTCATAATCGGTTTGAGTTTCATGGTTTGTTTTAATTACGACAGTATTTGCAGGACTTGTGTTGAAGTGACATTCGGCATCTTTCAAGCGTTGTAAGCATACAACCGGTTTCATCGATAACTTCACATCCAGCTTTTGAGAGTTTAAACATTCATAAACATCAAAGTGTCCACTACTGAAATCGTCACCTGTGAATCTAAGATGTTTAAGAGGCATTGGCGGTTGTCCAAAGCTGTAAAATATTTGGCCATTTCAGTACACTTGAAAGCAACAACCGAACAATTCAGCCGCAGCCATCAACTCACATGCAGAACCATAGGTGAAGAGCTTAAGCATTTCACTCTTATAGTGCCCCTGTGTAGTATAATTATCTCCTGTACCGCCATCAGTCTACACCTTGAACTTGTCCCAGTCATTCAATACATAACACACAATGTTCCTCCGGATATCAAGACTGAGCCTGATATGGCCGTGCAATATGTAACAAAGAGAATGGAAAAGGCAGGCGGCATCTCTAGGCATGGAAACCACTCGGTAAGTGACAGTTCTTTGATCGATGGTGATCATCTCGATAGACATGTTAATGGGGGTACGTTGGAACGATAAAGGAAATGGGTATCTGAACAATGTAAAGGAAATGTAAAATACCTACGCAATAACTATAATCGCGGACATTGTCGACCGTTATCGACCGTTACGCGTAGAATTTCGAAATGAAACCTACTTAACTTTTGTAAGTAAGCTGTAAGGAATGAGCCTGCCAAATTTCAGCCGTCGACCTACATGGAAAGTTGGAGAATTAGTGACGTTGGAAAGTTCAATATGGAGGCTGACAGTGGCGTCATACCACCGAAATAAGTACATACATTGGTATCGGTTAGCGCAGGGAAGCCGCCTACAAAATTTCGTGAAGATGGGGGCAGCTTTCTACCTACATGGGAAGTTGGAGAATTAGTGACGTTGGAAAGTTCAATATGGAGGCTGACAGTGGCGTCATACCACCGAAATAAGTACGTACATCGGTTTTGGTTAGCACAGGGAAGCCACCTACCAAATTTCATGAAGATGGGGCCATAAATAAGAAAGTTCAACATGGCGAACGTTGTCAACCGTTATGACCGTTACGCATAGAATTTTGAAATGAAACCTGCCTAACTTTTGTTAGTAAGTTGTAAGGAATGAGCCTGCCAAATTTCAGCCTTCTACCTACACAGGAAGTTGGAAAATTAGTGACGTTGGAAAGTTCAATATGGCGGCTGACAGTGGCATCATACCACCAAAAAAAGTATGTACATTGGTTTCGGTTAGCGCAGGTAAACCACCTACCAAATTTCGTGAAGATGGGGCCATGAATAAGAAAGTTCAACATGGCGGACGTTGTTGACCGTTATGACCGTTACGCGTAGAATTTCGAAATGGAACCTGCTTAACTTTTGTTAGTAAGCTGTAAGGAATGAGCCTGCCAAATTTCAGCCTTCTACCTACACGGGAAGTTGGAGAATTAGTGACGTTGGAAAGTTCAATATGGCGGCTGACAGTGGCATCATACCACCGAAAAAAGTATGTACATTGGTTTCGGTTAGCGCAGGTAAACCGCCTACCAAATTTCGTGAAGATGGGGCCATGAATAAGAAAGTTCAACATGGCGGACGTTGTTGACCGTTATGACCGTTACGCGTAGAATTTCGAAATGGAACCTGCTTAACTTTTGTTAGTAAGCTGTAAGGAATGAGCCTGCCAAATTTCAGCCTTCTACCTACACGGGAAGTTGGAGAATTAGTGACGTTGGAAAGTTCAATATGGCAGCCGACAGTGGCGTCATACCACCGAAATAAGTACGTACATCGGTTTTGGTTAGCGCAGGGAAGCCGCCTACCTGCGCAACTGCGCCCTCAGCTGTTTAATTATTAACAGTTTACATTATTTAAATGAAGTTAACAATTTATCTGTAAAATTTAATATGCATACTTTAATGGATTTCATCATAAAATGTTATCAAGTATACATCCTAGTATTCTAAAAGCACATAGCAACTTAAAAGCCACTCATCATCATCTGTAAATATACTTTCTCTTCTATTACATTGATCTGAATTTCTTTATTGTCATTGTATGGTACAATGAGATTCAGTATGCAAATCCTCCAGAAACTTAGTGTCCTATAAATTGATAAAATAACAATAATAATAATACGATAAAAATAATGACATATATACAATATGAAAGCATAATTACAACAGTACATATAGTGCAGATAGTGAAAATGGTTCATAAAGTGGCTCAGGTTGTGCAATATTACAGTTGTAGTGCAAGTTTACAGTGAGATCATTGTAAATATAAGTACAAGCAGTTCTACTGGAAACACTTGGTGGACTGATTGAGTACATCTATAATTCATGGGTTAAAACTTTTTCTGAGCTTTGAGGTTCCTGCAGGAAAGTCTGTGAGGTGTTTCCCGGATTGGAGAAGTTGAAACAGATTGTGGCCAGCTCACCAGAATGATTACAATAAAGTGAATTAAATTTGTAAAAGATATGCAGTTAATTTTGATATATTTGATAAATCCTGCATCACTTGTGCAAATCTGAAAAAAGGAAGACCACACTGAAACAGTAACACTGTTTGGACGCTGGGTGCTGCCAGTTTGCAAAACCGAACAGAAAAGTGTGTATGCAAGGGGGAAGGCTGCCATGAGAATGTGTGTGGCTTTACGCCAAGTTTAGTTTTCATACATCACGATATAAGCGTGGGAATGGGAGTATGCATCATTTTTGTGCATACACATTGTTTATACATTAGGCCCCAGGTTTTGCATCCTAGGTCCTGCCTATATAGAGTTTGTGTGTTCTCCCCATGTCTCCATTTGTTTCCTCTGGGTGCTCCAGTTTTCTCCCACAGCCCAAAGATACGTAGATTAGGTGGGCTGGCTAAATTGGACCCTAGTGAGTGTGGGGTGCACAACTGTGCCTGCAAGCTGACATTCTGTCCAGGGACTGTTCCTGTCTTGTGTTGTCCTATGCTTGCCGTGATAAGCTCCAGCCCCCTGTGACCCAGCTCAAAAATAAGCAAGCTTGGATGATGGCATGGTATGGTAATTATTAACCACACCAAAACCCCTCACCCTTCTTCTAGCCTTCAATTCGTGACTTCTTTCTCCCACTAGACAGCCTTGCTTCCAAGCTCTCCTCTGACTCCAGAGGTCATTCAGCTCAGGACTGTAGGTGCTTTAAACCTCTAGCGGTCACCTGCAGACAAGGCCCAATTCTGCTGACTGTTCTTTTTATGTAATGGAACATTTCTTTGGAAGTAAGTCATTTTTCTGTTACTCTATTGCATTATACAGTGTATCCAGAAAGTATTCACAGCACATCACTTTTTCCACATTTTGTTATGTTACAGCCTTATGCCAAAATGGATTAAATTAATTTTTTTCCTCAGAATTCTACACATAACACCCCATAATGACAACGTGAAAAAAGTTTACTTGAGGTTTTTGCAAATTTATTAAAAATAAAAAAACTGAGAAATCACATGTACATACTGTAAGTATTCACAACCTTTGCTTAATACTTTGTTGATGCACCTTGGGCAGCAATTACAGCCTCAAGTCTTTTTGAATATGATGCCACAAGCTTGGCACACCTATCCTTGGCCAGTTTCGCCCATTCCTCTTTGCAGCACCTCTCAAGCTCCATCGGGTTGAATGGGAAGCGTCGGTGCACAGCCATTTTAAGATCTCTCCAGAGATGTTCAATCGGATTCAAGTCTGGGCTCTGGCTGGGCCACTCAAGGACATTCACAGAGTTGTCCTGAAGCCACTCCTTTGATATCTTGGCTGTGTGCTTAGAGTTGTCCTGCTGAAAGATGAACCGTCGCCCCAGTCTGAGGTCGAGCGCTCTGGAGCAGGTTTTCATCCAGGATGTCTCTGTACATTGCTGCAGTCATCTTTCCCTTTATCCTGACTAGTCTTCCAGTTCCTGCCACTGAAAACATCCCCACAGCATGATGCTGCCACCACCATGCTTCACTGTAGGGATGGTATTGGCCTGGTGATGAGCGGTGCCTGGTTTCCTCCAAACGTGATACCTGGCATTCACACCAAAGTGTTCAATCTTTGTTTCATCAGACCAGAGGATTTTGTTTCTCATGGTACGAGAGTCCTTCAGGTGCCTTTTGACAAACTCCAGGAGGGCTGCCATGTGCCTTTTACTAAGGAATAGCTTCCGTCTGGTCACTCTACCATACAGGCCTGATTGGTGGATTGCTGCAGAAATGGTTGTCCTTCTGGAAGGTTCTCCTCTCTCCACAGAGGACCTCTGGAGCTCTGATAGAATGACCATCGGGTTCTTGGTCACCTCCCTGACTAAGGCACAGTTTAGATGGCCAGCCAGCTCTAGGAAGAGTCCTGGTGGTTTCAAACTTCTTCCACTTACGGATGATGGAGGCCACTGTGCTCATTGGGACCTTCAACAGCAGAAAGTTTTTCTGTAACCTTCCCTAGATTTGTGCCTCGAGACAATCCTGTCTCAGAGGTCTACAGACAATTCCTTTGACTTCAGGCTTGGTTTGTGCTCTGACATGAACTGTCAACTGTGGGACCTTATATAGACAGGTGTGTGCCTTTCCAAATCACGTTCAATCAACTGAATTTACCACAGGTGGACTCCAATTAAGCTGCAGAAACATCTCATGGATGATCAGGGGAAACAGGATGCACCTGAGCTCAATTTTGAGCTTCATGGCAAAGGCTATGAATACTTACGTACATGTGCTTTCTCGTTTTTTTTATTTTTAATAAATTTGCAAAAATCTCAAGTAAACTTTTTTCACGTTGTCATTATGGGGTGTTGTGTGTAGAATTCTGAGGAAAAAAATGAATTGAATCCATTTTGGAATAAGGCTGTAACATAACAAAATGTGGAAAAAGTGATGCACTGTGAATACTTTCCGGATGCACTATATCTACAAAGATATCTATTAAAGTCAGTAAAGAAATATTTTTTATAAGTTAAATTTAATTTTGAATTTGAAATAAAGACTAGCAAGTAAACAAAGACCAATCAGTATGCTAGAGTTTACTTATTATAAAAATATGGCCTCCAAGTAAGGGAAAAAGAGAGAGAGCCACATTGGTAGGACATGTCCCTCAAATAGTGATGGTAGTTGTTGACCTGGCTGTTTAAGGTCAGTGGAAGGCACAGGGTGGCAAAGATACCAGACCCTTCTGGTTTTGGCCTGTTTTAGCAAGAACAAATGAAAGAATATTATGACCCCAAAAAGTAAATTAGGACATGGTGAGATGTGTCTCTCAGGAAGGGATTTAGATCTGCTTATGTGACAGAGGCCAGTTGAATATAGACATGATAAAACATTGGGCAAACTATTAATTTAAAGAGGTAGACAGGCCAGGGCTTTGACAGAAAGACAAAGAGAGAGATGGCAGGTGATGAAAAAAGTACTTTGTATTGGGTCCTGAGCATGTGGGCAACTCACCTCACTGAATTGTTCAAGACCTGTTCAGATAGGCCCAGGGGGCAACAGGTTTTGTTGTTTAGTCCTGACTTATTTGTACTGAAGGTGAGAAAAGTGGAATACCAAGTAAAAAAATGATGGAGCAGTGCAATCTGTTATAATTTAAGATAAGACACTTCCAGCAGTGCACAGCTGTAATCCCTTCAGCATTAACCAGACAAATGATGACTGACTTCCAAGTTGACGCTCCTTTATAATTCAATGACTGGAAGGGGTAGAATTCTGGAAAGACATTGGCCTTCATTAAAGATACCAATGGTTCTTTCTGGGGCCACTAACCAGCAATCCTCTGTGTCTCATACCCCCATGTGGTTACAATATGCATCTTTGTATGTTTGCATGTGTATATATATATTGTGACAGATAGGGGGCGCTATCGCTCCCCTGAACCCTCCAATCAAACGTCAGACACCAAGTAAAAGTCCAAATGTTGACTTTATTTATACACAACAGTGCACAAAGTCCTCCTCTCCACTATACTCATTAAATTAATCACAAATACAATAAATCAATCCTCCACACTCCCAGACGTGTTGCCATCCTTCCACCCAGCTCAGCTCACTGTCTGGGAGCTGTCACAGTCCTTTTATAATCCCTGACCCGGAAGTGTTCCAATCCCCAGTCCATGTGATTCCTTATCACTTCTGGGTCAGATAAAAAGTCCTTTTCTTCATCCTGGAAGTACGTCACGTCTGCTGTCGCTTTGTTTATGACACACTTCTGGGTTATAGGGCACATATAACTCTCTGGGCTTCCCTGCAGTGTCCTCTATTGGCCCCTGGGGTATCCAGCAGGTTTGTAGGGGAAAACTCCATAGTCCATGATTTCCTGCTGGTATCCGGGGCACCTCCATGCTGCAGGGATAGCTCCATCTGGTGGCCTGGGGGTATTGGCCGTGCAATATGTATATGTATATATATGTATACTGTATATATACACACACACATAGATATTAGGGCTGTCAAATCAAACATCATTATTTGAATATTATTCAAATTTATTCTAAAAAAAGATATTACAGTATTTGAAGGCAATGGCTGACATTCAATTGTAAAAGAATGGTTGTCTGTTTTACCTGCACTCATTTTGGCACTGAGTTATTTCAGATGGGTTATGCAAATGTGCAGTATTTTACATATCTGTTTCTGCACCTTGCTTCCTTCATAAGGTACATCCTTGGGTACACACAGTACTCCCTATTCTGTCAGCTTCTGCTTACATCTTGCTATGCAGTATTTAATACATACACCGTGGAGTTTGCATGTTCTCCCCGTGTCTGCGTGGGTTTCCTCCGGGCTCTCCGGTTTCCTCCCACAATCCAAAGACATGCAGGTTAGGTGGATTGGCGATTCTACATTGGCCCTAGTGTGTGCTTGCTGTGTGGGTGTGTTTGTGTGTGTCCTGCGGTGGGTTGGCACCCTGCCCGGGATTGGTTCCTGCCTTGTGCCCTGTGTTGGCTGGGATTGGCTCCAGCAGACCCCCGTGACCCTATTCGGATTCAGCAGGTTAGAAAATGGATGGATGGATGGACACATTTAATGGGGATTGGGGGGTATGGGTCCCCCTTGCAATGTTGAGCACAATTATATACAGTATATACACTTTGAACAGTGGGGTGGGTGATGGGGATCTTTAGTCGTGAAATACATGCAATGCTGCAGAGAACTAGCATGTCCCCTTGTAGGTCAGACTACGATGTGCTGCTACGCCCCAGTTTGCTAAGTAAAAACAGTGCCAGTATTGCCCTGGGTACAACACAAGCCAGGAGCAACAGTATGCCTTGGTCAGTTCAAGTACTTGTGCAGCTTAGTAAAGGGGTAAACCCCCACGGTACAGGGCTTATAACATGGAGTTTGTTGCATGCACAACATAAATGTGCAACCTGTAAAGATCAATGCTGTATGTAATGCATTAAAGTAAACCACAGTTATTTCTATGTTGCTTTTGATCTAAACTCTCCAACACTTTGTAACAGTACAAGATTACAGATCAACATTTTACATTCAACAACAACAACATTTTTATTTCTATAGCACATTTTCATACAAGAAATGTGGCTCAAAGTGCTTTAAACAATATCAAAAAAGAGTTACAAGAAAAAAAGGGCAAGTTAGTAGTAGTTACAAAATCAATAATAATATATAAAAAATCATTTATATTTTTTATAATTTATATATTCTTTGATAAATGGCCGGCAGCTCAATCTGGCTGTGACGTCCCAAAACTGGAAGAGTGGAGAAGAGCAGCCTTTGCAGGACACTGCCTCCCCCAGGACGCTAGGTGGCAGCTCCCCTGGACGGTAACTGTTCCCCCGGATTCTCTCAGGGCATCATGGGACATGGAGTCCATTTTCTTAGCCCTGTTGGGTGCCGTGAGTGCCGCCAGGGGGAGCTCATAAAGGAAGTACTTCGGAGTCACGAGGACGGAAGCCCACAATACTTCTGGGATGCTTGAGGACTGATGATGTGGCATTTGACCCGGAAGAAGAGAAGGAGCACTTCCGGGTCAAGGAATATATAAAGGACTGTTTGAGACCCAGCAAGCAGAGCTGGAGTTGGGAGGGTGTGTGACGGAGCTGCTGGGAGTGAAGGATTGTATATTTGTGATTATTGATTATTGATATTGGTGAATTGTGGCGTTTGTGGTGCTTTGTGCACTTTATTGGAGAAAATAATAAAAAATTCTACTTGGTGCTTTTAAACATGTGTCCTGGGGCCTCATGTATGAATGGTACGTACGCACAGAAATGTTGCGTAAGAATTTTTCCACGTTCAAATCGCGATGTATAAAACCTACACTTGGCGTAAAGCCACGCACTTTTCCACGGTACCTCTTACCTTGTTGTACGCAAGTTCTCCGCTCGGTTTTGCAGACTGGCGGCACCCAGCGTCAAAGCAGTGCTACTGTTCCTGTGTGGTTACTCTTTATTTTCCTGACATGGCTTTATAAATACACTGAAACTAACTGCATATTGTTTATTAGTATAATGCATCTGATTGTAATTAACTTGCAACAATATAATGGTCCAGGGAACAGCCATAGTAATCCAAATACCATAACTGCTTTAGCACTGCACCTTCTTCTTCTTTTAGCTGCTCTCGTTAGGAGTTGCCACAGCGGATCATCTTTTTCCATATTACTCTCACTGCACCACACGGAGTATTTATATCACTGTATCTGAGTGTGAATCACAGCAGCAGCTGATCGGAAAGAGAATTATCGGTATACAGCTTCAAGCACAAGCTGTCTCAGCCACGGCAAAACGTTTCAAAGCCTTTCCTGTACAGAACTCGCGGTTCAGAAACACAGACGTTTAAACACAGTCAATTAATTGTTCCTTGTAGAACTATCTGTACTTATAAGTACAATTACCTCACTCTAAACTTGCATTACAGTTGTAATATTGCACAATCTGAGCCACTTTATAAAGTGCGTATTTACATATGATGATGATATTTTTAAGATGAAATGCAGCACATTATGTTTATTATATTATACAGATAAAACTTTAACTTCATTTAAATAATCTATATTCTTCACTGGAACTGGTGTGAAGGATAGAATAATTAAACATGTACCACAAAGATATTTCAATGTTCCTTAAACGTTTTGAAGAATCGGCGCTCTAATATTACAGATGGCTTAAAGTCTATTACAGAGCTGATTGTGTGGCGATCGGTTACTTGGAGAAATAAAAGCAAGGACTGCAGGGGCTACGCCAATATATATTGAATATAAAACAGAAAGAGAAAATAACGACACAGCTAAAAACGCAGCGGCAAATTTTGACAAAGTTAAACGCTTGTGTCATGAGCACGAAGCGGCTATGCAGTGTCCGCAATGGACGTGGCCATCCACCATGCATAAGATACCATAGAGACATTGGCGGGCGAAGAGGCCACCAATTCTTTCTCTGCCCAGGGCCGCCACAAGTCTAGAGCCGCCCCTGAGTACTGCTGCAATAAACAATTTCATCGAAGGTCGCATACAATTCACTGTGCCGTGAAACCCATGTTTAATAACGTGCTTTAACTCCTATTATCATGAAAATGATATCACGTATACATCTCAGTATTTTAGTTCTTCAGAGAGCTGCAATATCACGAATGTAATGGATTCTGTGTCCAGTCGGAGGAAGAGAGCCGGTTTTAGATTCATGATTCACACACATAGAGCACATAGAAGATCACATACAAAACAAAGCATTTAACGTGCTACTTTAATTACGATGTGATTTGAGAAACTGGTTAATTAAATGATTTTAAGATGAAGTTTTATGATGTTCTACTTTAATGACAAAATAAACTACATGATTAAAGTGGTAATTTCGAGATTGAAGTTGACATTTCGTGCTTTTTCCCACTGTGTGCCTTTTTTTTCTCTGTACCCTAATAAGCTTTCATATGACACTCAGACAGTGGGCTACAACTCGCCTTTTCACGGCGACTTTGATATGTGACAGCTTCTTTTTTATTTCCGGCACTGTGCGACTTTGTGAACGTGAGCTTTCAAGTTTCTCCAACACACTATGTCACTCAATCAACTTCCTTTTGTTGATTATACCACGGTTTAAATCAACAAATAGTATGTTTTTCCTTTGCCTCCACTTGGTATTCGCTGAAATTCTTATATTTTCCCCCGTGCTTTTCCCATTGTCTTTTCACAGAAGGCTGAGCTTAAGGGTGATTTATATTGATTTGCATATTCAAAGAGGCTTAAATTTTGGGAGGAGTTGGGGCGGGACAGAAGGTGCGTGCACGAGCGTTACTTTTTACGCTGACCGGGATTTATGGAGTGGAAGAATGCGGAAGTTGGAGTACGCACAGATTCCTGCATCTGGATTTTTCTGTGCGTAAGCACATTTCGGCTTTTGTGCTTACGTCATGTTATAGTGCGAGTTCTACGCACAGCGTTATGCATGAGGCCCCTGGACATCTGTCTGTTGGGTTTCACGGGTCAAGAGCGCCCCTAGCGTCCACAATTCAAATCTGATTAAAGCTACCATTCTTACAGGATATGCTACAGGTGAAATTATATTTATACCCCAAATTCACAGTATTCCTACTGATTACCTGTTTCAATTCAAAAGAATACAGTTATTGACAATCGATAAAAGCCAAGTCAGCTAACAGGAAAAGTACAACTTGATCTACAGTATGTGCAGAATGTTTTTCTCATGAGTAATTGTATTTAGCATATTCCAGAGTAAGTAAAAAAATGATAAAACAAATGTTGTATACAGAAAAGTACCCAGTCTGATACATCTGATTAACCGACGGCACTATAACCGAGGCCCATTGTCTCAGGAAATTTCCCAAGCAAAGCCAGGAAGCACAGCCAGTATTATATACAGTATGTATATATTTATAATACTGTATCTACATTTATACTTATAGATATTAAAGCACACAATCTTTAGCTGTGCAGCATAATTCAGTAATTCCTAAACAGCATTTTATTCTATGAGCTGTTGCCTACAGGGAGATTACATGATTGAAAATAAACATTAATATATTCATCAGTAATACTACATAATAGCAAAATAACAACTGTTTTATGAATTACCACAAAGCCCTGGGACTTTGGTCTGAATCCTTCTTTTTTAAGTTTTCTGTGAGACTCATTTTTAATTTCTAACACAGCCCGCAAACATCCTTTTAGATTGGTTAGCAGCTCTTAAATTCTCAGTGAGCAATTGTTGGTCTAATCCAGAATTAGTTCCTTCGTAGTGGGCATTATTTCTGTGACGCACTTTATATCTCTATAATGTTGACCTAGACAGAACTGTATTAATATAAAATGAAGTAAACTTTCCGCCAAAGCTTTATTTTACAAGGATGTATACTTTACAAATAATTAACTGCAAAATTAAAATAATTGCCTGCAAATGAATGACATATATTACTGACTCAGAAAACCTGACACCCTAGAGTTTTTGTTGATTAGCATGTGCAAGTAAACGTTTCACTGTACTATCTATACTTGACAATAAACCTATACAAATACTAATAGCAATTCATAATTTCAACATAATCATTAACAAGTATGTACACTTTTATTACAATTTAGTACTTCTTATGCTGTTGCAGCTTTACAGTTACATCTTATGCTTTAAGAACCTATAAATGAACAATACTGATAGATAGATAGATAGATAGATAGATAGATAGATAGATAGATAGATAGATAGATAGATAGATAGATAGATATACTTTATTAATCCCAAGGGGAAATTCACATAATCCAGCAGCAGTATACTGATACAAAAAAAAAATTAAATTAAATAGTAATAAAAATGAAAAAAAAAGTAAAAATAAAAAAGCAGACAATAACTTTGAGTAATGTTAGCATTTACTCCCCCGGGTGGAATTGAAGAGTCGCATAGTGTGGGTATACTGTGTTGTGCTACTAATATTTCCATTAGTGATTTTAAAGAAACACATTCACAGTTTTGTTTTTTTATTCTAAACTCACCAGGTTGTTCACTTTTCTTTTCTTTTTCTTGGCAGATTGATCAAAATGTAAATACAAGATACACTCTCTCCTCCGACTCTGAATTGACAGCAATAAAATCCCTGACCCTGGGCAAAACCACAGGTAACAGTTTTTTTTTGTTTTTGTAGCATAACAAGTGTGGTTTTGGAATGTTTCTGCGGTGAACTACATTTCTAGTATGACATACTGTACCATCTTTCATTATAAGACACTGAATATTACAATTTAAATTGTTTCACTAAGATGGTTTATAATATGCACTCAGAATACATTACAAGTATTTAAATAGTAATTCTTTCATCCATTTGGACCACTGGTATGTTAAATGTCCTGCTCAGGATCAAACAGGGAATTAGAGGTGGGGACTGATCCAGGAATCTCCGTGGTTTACAGTCCAATTTCTTATACAAGTGACCACACATGCCAATATGAATTTAAACCTCACCCTCATCAGCCCTGTAAGGTAAAATAAATGCTTTAATTAAAAACAAATGGTGCGGGTGAAAATATTATAGGTTTTTCCTATAAAAAGGAGTGGAGTTACAGTTGATTTGCATTTTCTTCTTTACGATTTCATTCATAATGATTCAATTATAAGGCAGGAGGATAATCACCACTTAATCATCTTAATAGTCACTTTGTTCTCTTTTATTCTCTCTATCAATGTCTTGTTGGTTCTCAGTTCGGTATTTGATTATAGAAGCCTAACCTTAATATAACTTATAAATGAAAGATGTTACTGTTTAAAGGCTTGAGATCCTTCAGTGTTACCAGCCAATGATGGCTTCTCTCTAAGAAGATGAGATTGACAGCCCAGAATTTTAAGAACATATTTCTCTAATAACTTACTGTTTCCCATTATTACTAACTAGCTGTGTAAGCCCGTGCTGTAAAAAGCCCGGGGTCCTAGAAACTATTGAAATCGTCAGAAAAAAAACTGAAATGTAGAGATGTCAGGTAATTAATTGAGAGGAACTGCTCTGGGTGTCTCTCTCCTTGGAGGTTTTATTTTGCGGACATGCTTGCATCGTTTGTGCATTAGCGGCTAAGCAATTGTCTTTCTTCAGAAGTTTCATTTTGCCGACGAGCTTGCCTCGCTTGTGGATTAGCAGCAGGAGGAAAAGTAGAAGGGACACAGTTTTGCCGGCGTGCTGGCCTAGCTTTTATATTAGGAGCTAAGTGAATTTCTGTTTCCCCGGCTCCACCTCTCACTCTGGGCCGGACAGACAGACATACACACTTCCACACATAGTCGTTTATATATAAGATTTCTTTGTGTACCTTACAGTGCAATTCAACTTGAAATGTTTACCCTGTGCAAGATGATAAATATTAAAATAGCATTTCTTGTATTGCTAGATGACACATTCTGGGAATGTACTACACTTAAACCATTTGGGCTAAAATACTCGTATTTGTAAATCTCTTAGATAACCTTTGAATTAAAATCACTTTAAATGCCTTGACAGCAGTATCTAGAGCAGGGGTCCTTAATCCCAGTCATTGAGGGCCACAGTTCCTGCAGTTTTTTCTTCTAACCCAGTTGCTTAATTAGAAAGCAATTCTTGACAATAAGTAGTGCTTAAACTCTGCTATGTCAAGTCAGTCTCATATCTTATATTGTCTTCCCCTTTCTAAGGATATCATCCAAATGATTTGAAGGCTAAAATGGATGAGTAATTCTCTGTCCTTCACTTTTTTCTCTTCACTTTCCTTCCAAGTATTTAATTAAACCCAATAGTGCATGATAAATACACACAGGTGTAAATGGTAACAAGCTAAATGGAGAAATGCTGGTCTATTTTGTCATTTGCATGTTATTGCTAATTAGGAGCAATTAAAAACTAAGAATACAGCTGTTTAAGAGTAAAATAAGCAATAAGAGTTCAAAATCTTAACGAGCAAGACAACTAAAGTGAAGCAGAAGTGTTACTTGAGCAATAAGTGCTTCTTATTAAGCAATTGAGTTGGAGCAAAAACCTGCAACCACTGCAGCCCTCCAGGACTGGGATTGAGGACTCCTGATCTAGAGTAATAACAGATAGGATAAAAGCATGCTGGGAGAAGCCATTTGTAATATGCTACACCATGCTACTTGCATGGAAACTTATTCTGCTGAATTGGGAGAATCCCAATCAACTCTTCGTAACTTAGGAGTCAAGTGATGTTCTGTATTATGCCGCATTGGAAGAATATCCGATTCTCTTTATGAAGATGTGTTTAGCTTTTTCATGGCAAGAACACATTAATGTAATTCAAAAATAAATATGATTGGCATTTGCTCAACATTTTTATTTTACTTGCTGTTTTATCCTATACTAAAACTCTCTTTTTATGTAGAGGGTTGAATGCTGAGTTTCATGGTTTGTTTTCAAAGCATACTTTTGTACTTGTTATGTTATTTTCATTTGAGAGATTGAGTTGGACTCTGTTATAGTGTTTTGTTTCCAAATAAACGGATTAAGAAAAAGTATCACTTGATTTAATTAATTTATTTAGTAGACATTGGGCGATGGTGCTTTTGCACTGTCCTTGGCTTCAAAAATTGAATCATTAAAAGATGCCTTCTTTATAGTTGTATTACTTGCTGGGTGTTGGCTTCCTGCTGCAATTCAGATACTTGCCTTTATGCATATTGGCAACTTAAATGCTGTCTAGCTTTGGTGTCCTTGGTCTTGTTAGGTAATAATGTAATACAATTTGTCTCGGTTCTCTGATTATTCTGAGAATAAGAGAACATGAGTAGGCAGCAGGTACTGTGTTTCTTCAAATTAAGATGTCAAAATCAGCATAGGGATCACAGCTTTCACTACTTTAGATTTAGAATACGCATTTAAAACTTATATCAGTTTTGTCTTCTGACTATGATTTTGTACTCTAATCCAAATTCAATCAAAGCCTTCGAAGTATTGCAAAAGTTAGTAGTTTGATGCAGTATGAAATGCATTGAAAGGCTAATTTCAAGTACTGGAGGCACAGCCAAAGCTGCATATTCTCAATGGTAGAAACTGCAGATGTGGAGTTGTAAGGTGAACTGCTTCATAACAGCATAATAAAATGACCTCAGTAAGTTTAGGTATATTTGTTCATCCAACATATCTTTGAATATTTTATATTTATATATTTTCATGTTTCAGTCACCCCTAGCTGGGGTTCAAATGTCTCTTTAATATCTTCTTGTTCCTTTGCTATATTCTGTGTGTCTTGTGGGTGGTTCCCCAAGAGGCGGGGCCACTTTTCCATTAATGCAAAGAGATTGCCCCTTAGCCCTGTAAAACCCACAGAACCTTGTGGTTCACTGATTGTGGTTGTAGTGACTGTGAGTTCTTCCTCTGTTTATTGCTTTTTTGATTCTTTGTGATTTAATGTATTTTTGACCTAATACTCTCTTTTTGACTTTGCAATCTGGATTTGTGATTGGAACTTGCTTAGCTTGTATTGCCCTTGCCTTTTCTGGCATTCATGGCTGTGCCATTTATGCTCTTCGGAGCTTATTTTGTACCCTGTTCATTACTAGCCAGGGTTTAGCAGTTTTTCACCTCTCTCAAGAGAATTTTGAGCATTTTCAGGATTTTGTGTGCTTTCAAACTCTTTAGTTCACAACATATATATTAAATGTTTCTTTATGAACTACAATAATATATCCATAGGTTTTCTCCTCTAACCAAATGAGGAGCCCGTCATACAGTGCATCTGGAAAATATTCACAGCACATCACTTTTTCCACATTTTGTTATGTTACAGCCTTATTCCAAAATGGATTAAATTAATTTTTTTCCTCAGAATTCTACACACAACACCCCATAATGACAACATGAAAAAAGTTTACTTGTGGTTTTTGCAAATTTTTTAAAAATAAAAAAATTGAGAAAGCACATGTACATAAGTATTCACAGCCTTTGGCATGAAGCTCCAAATTGAGCTCAGGTGCATCATGTTTCCCCTGATCAACCTTGAGATGTTTCAGCAGCTTAATTGGAGTCCACCTGTGGTAAATTCAGTTGATTGGACATGATTTGGAAAGGCACACACCTGTCTATATAAGGTCCCACAGTTGACAGTTCATGTCATAGCACAAACCAAGCATGAAGTCAAAGGAATTGTCTGTAGACCTCCGAGTCAGGATTGAATCGAGGCACAAACCTGGGGAAGGTTACAGAAAAATTTCTGCTGCTTTGAAGATCCCAATGAGCACAGTGGCCTCCATCATTCGTAAGTGGAAGATGTTCAAAACCACCAGGACTCTTCCTAGAGCTGGCCGGCCATCTAAACTGAGCGATCCGGGGAGATGACTGTAGCAATGTACAGAGACATCCTGGATGAAAACCTGCTCCAGACCGTTCTTGACCTCAGACTGGGGAGACGATTCATCTTTCAGCAGGACAACGACCCTAAGCACACAGCCAAGATATCAAAGGAGTGGCTTCAGGACAACTCTGTGAATGTCCTTGAGTGGCCCAACCAGAGCCCAGACTTGAATCCGATTGAACATCTCTGGAGAGATCTTAAAATGGCAGTCCACCGACGCTTCCCATCCAACCTGATGGAGCTTGAGAGGTGTTACAAAGAGGAATGGGCGAAACTGGCCAAGAATAGGTGTGCCAAGCTTGTGGCATCATATTCAAAAAGACTTGAGGCTGTAATTGCTGCCAAAGGTGCATCGACAAAGTATTGAGCAAAGGCTGTGAATACTTATGTACATGTGATTTCTCAGTTTTTTATTTTTAATAAATTTACAAAAACCTCAAGTAAACTTTTTTCACATTGTCATTATGTGGTGTTGTGTGTAGAATTCTGAGGAAAAAAATGAATTTAATCAATTTTGGAATAAGGCTGTAACATAACAAAATGTGGAAAAACTCATGCACTGTGAATACTTTCCGGATGCACTGTTGGTTTCACAACATATAGTTATTAAAAACTACTAAACTAAAAAAACTATTACAATTTCAAATTCACAGAAACTTCAGGACCATATAAAATTTACCTTTGACTTCTTAGGGAGTGTAATGAATGTCACTATTTTTTGACTGATGCCTTTATCGATGGAAACTTAAAGCATTTGAGAGATACAATAAGTTTCATTTCTTTTGTTTGTTCCAGTTAGAGGACATGCAGGTGAAGTGACTTGCTCATAGTCCTACAGTGTTAGTAACAGACTTTGAAACCACAACCTTAGGGTATGAAGTCCATCGCATTAACCACTACACACTGCCTGACATACAGAGTACATATATGAAACCTTGACACATATTTGTTTTGGTGAACACAGAGAAAATTCCTATAGATAAAGTTTAGCAAATGTTGCCCTATTACATAAAACGATGATAAAGTCAATCCAAATAAGTATAGGCCAGGAGGCTTAACATGTATCATGGGTACATTAATGGAAGCAATTAATGAAGAAAAACTGAACAACAGATATCAAAAAAGTGGTGTTAGTGGTCATGTGGGTTTAAATGTGGGGGCTAGTGTTTTCCTATTGTGCCGGAATTCTGTAGGAAAATAACATAAGCATATGATCAGAGAGATGTACATGACATTATGGGGTCATTATTGTCACATGCACAGACATAGTACAGTAAAATTCTTACTTGCATATTCTGATTACCATACAACACACCACCATTCTTCATTCCCATCATTAGTGATTATCAAACTTGATTTTTGAAAGCTTTTTGATAAGACTCCATATAAGAGGCTTGTGATCAAATTAAAAGTAGTGGTAGTTCAAGGCGCTGTGTGTAGATTAGTGCAACATTGTCTTAAACATGTGAAGGAGAGAGTTATGGTGCATGTTATTTTGGATGGAAGAGACATAAAAAGCGGTCTCCCGCAGGGATCTATTTTTTTTAATATACATACATGATCTGATCAAGACTATAAATACCAAGCTTGCTAAGTTTACAGATAATACCAAACTAGGTGGCAGATAATATAGAATTAGTCAAATCAATTAGTGGGACCTGGACAGACACACCTGGGCAAATGTATGGCAAATGAAATTTAATATACAGTGCAAATTTAAAGTATTAAATTTGGCCAGCAGCCATACCACATGCACTTCAGAAGAGGTCATCTACCTGAAGCTAAGTGTGTTCAGGGACAGCCAGCACTTAGATAGGAGACAAACCAGAAAAAGCTTGGATTGCTGCCGGGAAGAGGGGTCAGTGAGGCCAGCAGGGGGCACTTACACTGTGGTCTGAATGTGGATCCTAAGGACCCAGTGCAATGTGCTATAAAAATGGTGCCATCCTTCAGATGGGACATGAAACTAAGGTCCCAAATCTCTGTGGTCATTAAAGATCCCTAAGGCATCCTTTGTAAAGAGTAGGGTGTATCTTGATGTCCAGGCTAAATTGCCAATCACAGCCTAGTCATTCCGGCCCCCTAATCATCCATTGTCCCTAATTAGCTGTCCGTCTCACCACTTTACCACCTAACAGCTGATGTGTGTGTTGAGTGTACTGGCGTAAAAATGGCTGCCATCACATCATCCAGGTGGATGCTACACATTTTTGGTGGCTGAAGTGGCTCCCCACTCATTATGAAAAGCTCTTTAAATAGTGAGAATGCACTATATAAATGTAAAGAATTATTATTTTTATTATTATTATTATTATTAGAAGAAGAGCAAAAAAATGTTAGATTTGAATACACAGAGGGAGTTAGAAACTTGACAGTACCCCTTATGAGAAGGATCTAGGAGCTGAAGGGGAAGTAGTTTCTAACTAGCTACATCCAGAGAGCGAAAAGAAGTGATTATAAAGACAAACACAATGTAAATTCATATAATACAATGTAAGGTACAAGTAAAGGGACATTATGATTAAGCTATATAACTTACTAGTGAGGCCAGCCATACCTGAAATACTGTATACAGTTTTTGTCTCCATATTACAAAAAAACCATAGCAGTGATAGAAAACGTCCAGAGAAGAGTGACTAGGCTGATTCCAGGACTGAGAGGTATGCGCTCTGAGGAAAGATTGAAGGAGCAGAACATTTTGAGTTTAAGTAAACAGGGATTAAGAGGTGACATGATTGTAGTTTCTTCAAATTATGAAAGCAGTCAGTACAGTGGAGCCAGATTGTCATTTTAAAATTAATTCTTCAACAAGAGCACAGGGATACAAGTGGAAATTGGCAAATTTTCTTCAGCACTGGAAAATAAAGTATCAAGTAGTTAAAGTGTCAAGCATTAAGACTGTGGGACTTCATTTACTTTCAAAACTCAACTTGATGTAATTTTGCCAATTGTAATGTTTAAATAAGATTCATAAAAATCTCTGCTGTAATTTGTATTTGTACATAAAAATGTACACTTTTTAGTGTACATAAAAATGTACACTATATTAATATTGATTTTAGGGCAAAATAAAATTATATTATAATATACTAATCCAACAAGTTTATGAAGTATATCTAGAAGCATATTACAATATATAATAACAACTTTAATGAAAGTGTAATGAATGTTCAGAGCACCAAGGACATTTCCATCAGTTTCCTGTCACTCTTTTAATTAGACATTATCAGTGTTCATTAGCTGATTAGGAATCGGCACGCAAGCTACTGCCCACTGGGAGCTGTAGAAGGTTTGTTATCTGAGATATAATGAGTGATCACAATGCTCATATGCATCGTCAAGAGATCTGTTGCAATGTGTAGACACTTCATCATTCACAGAGTGTACAGCCATGAATAAACGTCATTTACGAACTGGTTTGCAAGAAAATAAAATCAATAGAATTATGCTTTCTAGGAATCATCCATTTGTCCATCTGTTTTCCCCAAGCCCCATTCTGTTCTACTGGCTTACAGGCGCAGAGGCAATATGGGGGATCCTAGGAGGCAGGGTCCCAGGACTAACTTATTAACCTCTTCAACCCTCTGAAAGCCAGAAAATCAAAATTATTATTTATCTAAAAACAAATTTAAAAATCATATTTACTCAACCTGATTCCATTTTGGAAAAATTAGATGAATAATAATTAGGTGTTGTTATAAATCACTCAGCACTATTACTGGATTTTAATAAAGAAAGCCTTGTAATAGCTGGCAGACAGGCTGTGTGGGAGGAGCTATCTGCAAGCTCCTCATAAGAGGGGCGGAACTAGATGCTTGATTGGCAGCAGCATCCTGTAAAACTGTTTTTAAGCAAAGTCTGCAAAAATGAAGTATCAAAAACGTGCAACAGAAGAATATTCTGTACACAGGCACAAGGAAGTAAAAAAAAATGTTAACCAAAACACAATACACAAGATTTGTAGGTCTAGACTCGTAGTACAATGAATCTCTTTCAACAGCCAACAAGTCACCACTCTTCAGCGCCATTGATTAGTGAGTAAAACAAGCTTACCTCAAAACATCTATCAACATTCATGATGTCAATCCAGATGCTGCCATGAACACAAGACAGACAATGACCAACAACGAAAACACACATTAAAAGTTGTGCCTCAAAGATGTCACCAAAGAAAGGTAAACAAATAACAAGAATTGTTTGCTAAAAATTAAAAATAATTTGCAAGAATTATCCTTCAGGGCACAAAACTGAGATTTGGAGCCAGTGGAAGAATAAAATTTGGAAAGACTTAACCTGATTCAAGAAACAGAGTACAGAATTATAGAAAAAACTATGATGCTCATGCAGCCACTAACGCCTTTCATGATTTCAGTAAATCTCATATGTGGTGGTGGTGGGTAGATGAATGTAATGGAGATTGTTTTTATCATGGTAAAAACAGCCTCTGTGATACAGGGGAACAACACTTCATCCTCAGTTTAGCCTTCTATGCCCTTAACTAACTAGAACTGCAGGACTGGTCTGTGGCAGGATGGTGAATTGGGCACACAATTACCTTTATCATCATTAAAGAATAGCCATTTTAGTGTTGCACGCAGTAAGGCCAGTGGCACACTACATGATTTTGAGGCAAGGAGCACGTCAAACTCAGTGACTCCTGGATCTCATTCCCTTAAGGATGTCAGCGTACGTGACTGAGTATAGAAGGGAATGTTGTATGACTTGACTGCCTCAATGCTTTTCAGTAGACTTTTCAAAGTATCGCATATTGCTGGAGGACAATGTTGGTAGTCATACAAATGTTTTACAAGTATGATAAGTTCAGCTGCCATCTCGGCCAGTCTTTTTCCTTTTTCCATTCTGTCATCGTACAGCGCATATAATATTTGTGAAGTAAAAAACACCTACTTTGCTTCTTTTCTAGTACTTCTGGGTGAGCACTGTTAGGGAAATTACTGTCTTAAATAAAGAATAGTCGATAGCACCATTGCAAATGTCTCCAAGATGGGTGTCCTTTATTACAACAAGCTATGAGGGAGTCTGTCATGTGCACAGGTCAGTTCAACATCACAATACAGGTGAATATAACAAAATAACAATTGTGGCATCCGGCCAGGTCTGAAGCCCGGCCAGGACGCCCAGGAGGACCGGAGGAGGGCTTGTACCTCCTCCAGACCGCGAGGGGGTGACCGCCCTGGTTATGTTGGGGGCCACGGGTAAAGGGCTTGGAAGCCCAGCCCTGTAGGGACCCGTGGCCACTGCCAGGCGGCGCCCCGGTGCCTGAACAACCCTGGAGCCCAGCACTTCCGCCACACCAGGAAGTGCTGGGGGGAAGAAGACAGGGGACACGCTTATAGGTTTTATATATCTTAAGGTCCCAAAATATTTAAACATATTAAAAGATTTCGCAAATATTTATACCTAAATAGGACTTTGTATGTATAATACCACAGTTAAAATATTTATACAGTGGAACCTCAGGTCACGAATGTCTCGGACCACATACAAATCGGGTTAAAACCAAAAAGTTTGCCAAACTTTTGCATCTGTTCACGATCACACACTCGGGTGACGAACAAGCCAGTTTCCCTTCCAGTTCGTGCGCGCCAATGATTTCTGCACGTGTTCAGTCTCTCCCTGTGCAGCGAGCGAGCGAGCGAGAGAGAGAGAGAGAGCGAGAAGGCAGTTAAAAAAGGCAATAAGGCTGAGAAGGCAGTTAAAGAATGCACCGGGCTTGTTTTTAAAGAGACTGTAAGGTTAGTTTTCTCTGTTCAAGGTTTTCTCAGTGTTATTCAATGTTTTTACATTTAGTTTACTATTACACTGTGCATTCTATGGTATAATTAACTATTTTTGTGCTTAAAAATCTTAAAAAATATATATTTACATACAGCTCGTAAGGTCCGGAATGGATTAATTGTATTTACATATAATCCTATGGGGGAAATTACTTCGGGTCATAACTAAATCGGGTTGCGACCAGAGTTTTGGAACGAATTACGCTCATGACCCGAGGTTGCACTGTATATAATACGATACTGTGGCTATTCGTTTGTCCGTTCAGGAGTTTAAATCACCTGCAGCTCGCAAACCGTTTGAACTATTGACCTAATATTTGGAATATACTACGTGACATCTACTATCTGCTTTCGGGGGTGATCATTGACCTCCAAGGTTATTTTTATTTTTATTTGTAGAATCAACTCTCGGCAGCAGCCAGCAAGGCGGTGTTCTCATTCCCTACCACGTTCACCATCACTTCCCCTACCTCTTTATATTTTAAATCATTCTTGAGGCAGATTGAACACTTAAGTGCCAGCTTACGTGAAAAATTAAGGAAAACATACAAGTAATTGCAACATAAAAACTGACTTAATGAGTTTTAACACAAAAAGATGCAAACGAAAGAAGAGGGGAAGCGGGCAGCAAGGGAGGAGAAAAGGAGAGCTGCTCAGGAAGCAGCAAGCGCATTGACCTCTGAGCAAACGAATGGTAAACGTACAGAGAAAGAGTATAAAAACTTTAAATGTTCAAGTCAAGTGTATTCACTGCACGATATTGAGCAGTGCACCGTTCCTGGTATTTAAATATTTCATGATCTCATCTCCTTAGTAGTGTGCTGGATTCAAATAATACCGGTAAGTGGATAGGACTGGCGAGCTTTGTTGGGCTGAATAGCCTGTTCTTGTCTAGATTGTTCTAATGTTCTAATGTTCTAATACAGAATGTCTTAGTTAAACAGGCAGTGACAATCAGAAGTACTTTATTAATGAATACAGAAAGTTTTTCCCTAGCTGCTTTTATTGGATGTCAATTTTTTACACACAGAGAAGTCTTCCTGTAATTTATTTACACAAATATTAACATATTTGATTTTTCTTATGATAAGTCACAGAGTGTTCTGAGTTACAAAGGATGTCAAAGTACATGACTGATGCTCACAGGTTTGTGATGTGCTTGTCTGTAACATACTAAGATTATGTAAATGTAGACTACCACTGAAAAATGTTGGACATTTCATGAAGTATAATGGGAACTTAAATTTATTCACATAGATGACAGAAACAGTTTACATGTCTCATGAAAAGTGGATCTTCTGTGTAATGCTGGTCAGAAGTACAATGTGGCGTAGCTGTTGCTTGTAGGTTGCGATTCTCTGTAAAATGTGATTTACTTAAGTGATAGCATTCTAAATAGCTAATTTTTTACATATTTCAAAGTGCCAGAGCAAGATTTTAATGTTCAGCCAACACTGGAGCACTAATAGGACCCTCCGATTGCCGCTTATATAGAGTTGGTTCCTTTCTTGTGCCCGGTATTGCTCAGGTATCCTCCAGCTCAGTGTCACCATGAAACGAAGAAGCAGGTTCACAAAATGAATGAATAAAACAATTCGAATCTTAATTTGTCTTTTTAATATTACTACACTCTGGCTCTCACTTGTGAGACACAGATACTGCAAGATTTGGCCTCTGAAAGAAGCTCACAAACGAGTATGAAAATGACAAAAGCTGAACACCTGGCATATTGTATGGTAAATGCATTTGACAAGCTGAAATCCTTTGTTCTCAGCACTTCCACAGAGAAACATTCCCTAAGCCTGATGTAATCGCAGGATATTACCTAGCAACAGAAATCACAATAGCCACAGCCAGGATGAAAAAGTGTCCCTCTTTGGAAGGGGAAAGAAATAAACTCATTTCATTTCAATGTTAAGGCAATGCATTGAGATTAACATCTTTTGTCAAACTTGACTGTCTTCTATACACTATAAATCTATGAGAAGTCACAGAGATGTTGTTTAAGTTATTGGTAGTTTTGTAAGGCACTCTGTTATATTGCTTAGTTTGAAAGATACTATATTAAATAGATTTTCCACAAAACTCCCCGAACACTTTTGCTGTTAAGGTGGCAAAGTATTGTGCAACAAGTTCATAAGGAAAATTATTTTGTGCAGATGAGATTGTTGCTTGATGAATTTATATCCCAGTGTTTTATTTTGTTTTTCAGGCAGTCCCAGTATGGACCGTGAGGTAATGTTTGCAGGAATGCAGGGCTTCATTGGCTGTCTTTCATCTGTCCAGTTTAATCAAATTGCTCCTCTGAAGGCAGCGTTGCACCAACAAGCAGGTGCCCTTGTGACCGTGAAAGGCCATTTGTTGGAATCAAACTGTGGCTCGTCGATACCTGCTGACCTGAACACATTCACAACCACACATTCCTTATCAGGTAAGAATCATTAGTGACAGACAATATCTGTAGTAGATAGATAGATTTGAAAAGCACTATATACGTTAAAATTTGGATGAGCCCTAGGGTGGCGCTATTCTCACTTTCTGACTCTTTAGAAGACTTGAACATAGTGCCCCAAATCCCCGCTATAGTATGTTTACTTTTACCAGACTGTCACAAAAATGCAACTTCAATCTGTAACTACACTTTCTGGTCACTGTTAGTGATGACTGCTACTTTTGCCCTTTTTTTATCGATGGCACTAGATAACAAAACAGATTACTACAAGAAGCAGGAGAGAATGTCTGCACTTTTATTCATGCAGTGTAGATTAACTTAATGTTCCTAAATATGCCCAAAACAGAAGCAGAGTAAAATGAGTGTTTTAAAATGTTGCCAATATAACCTTGACAGGTAGCAGCTTGCTAGGAGTCAAACCAGGCAATATGTCTAGATGATCAGGGGAATCTGTCTCAGTAAGCTGATTGGTCTTTGATCTGCCGTGGTTCATGAATGATGGAATGAGAGAAAGAGACAGGGAACCAGACTCTGATCCAACACGGACTCTAGATGGATGGAATTGACAGCTAACTTGGGCTTCTGTATTGGCCTGAATTTATGCCATCTTCTAGTTCCTTGTTGTATCTCTTGGGTAAAGAGATGTCAAAGTGTAAGACTGAGCCCCTGTCATGTTCAGGCCTCTCTTTGACCAATCCAGGCTAGACATAACTTATGTCCTTTAAAATTCTACCAACTCAGCTTTTCACTGTAGCCCTCAAAATGTTTACAACTTCTATGTAGGTGTCAGTGGAACAGGTTTTTCTTACTGTCTGAAAGTTTCTTCTTTCTTTTAAGCAACAAATTCAGACTTGTTCTTTAGACGTTATACTGTGTCACAAGAATAGTCCAAAGACATCAAAAAGGTTTGGGGCAACCACCCATATATTGTACCTGCTGGCTGCAAATGGGTAATTTGTATTGAGTTCTTTACAGGTTTAAATCCAAAACAGAATTGACTTGTCAATATTGTGGCTTTAAAGGCCTGGAACCGGAAGTGATGTTATTAATACCCCCAGGACCGGAAGGGACCTCATCAATAGCACCAGAGCCGGAGGTGACATCATCAATGGTGTTGGTACCAGCGGTGACGTCATCAATGGTACCGGTGCCGGAAGTGACGTCATCATAGGTGCCAGAAGTGAGCAGAATTTCCCATGGATGGCCTGCCGAAGACTGAGTGAGAAAGTCAGTGCAGCTTGCCACTCCCTGGTCTGGCGTGGTACTACTATTATTCACGCCCTTTAGCTGCCTCCCAATCACACAATGCTAGATGTTACAGGGGTTTCATACCCAAAAGGACCATCCAGCCCCTCACGTAAATGTTCTTAAATCATTCCTCATTGTTTCCAGGCTTTGCACCAGAGAATTTGATGCAGTGGGTCTCGTGGGCAGCTAGAGCACCCACCTTTATTCAAGCATCACAGTGCCTCAGTCAGGAGGTGATGGCACAAATCACCACCACAGAAGAATTGGAAAGGAAGGCAGAGAAAAGTAGAGATTAGTAAAAATTGCAAACCTCTGAAAAATATGATAATTCTATGTTTGTATAGTCTATTAGGAGTACAACTAAAGTGAAGCTATGAAAAAGCCACATTAAGTTTTTAGCAGTTTCTTAAAATGTTCCACAGTGTTAGCCTGGCAAATCTCTATTGGTAAAAGTATTCCAGATTTTTGGTGTATAACAGCAAAAAGGCTGCCTCACTACTTCTTTTGTACAGATAACAAATGAATTTTGCGCAGTCCTTAACTTAGTTAATATTTCTTCATTCAAATGCCTAATTTTTCATTCTCCATTATAATACAATAGATAGATAATGGATTATTAATTCCTGAAGAGAACTGGAACCCCATGCTCTGTCTGTGACCAGCAATCTTAGAACTGCTTTTGTTTTAGCTGCCCCCTGTCTCACTCTTTCGGACAGTTCAACAAGTCTAAGAGATGTAATAGTTTTTTGTTTTGGGATTTTTTTGGGTTACAGAAAAAAGGTTGGAAAAACTTCCCTGATTACATCTTTGCTCCTGACATGCTAAAAAAGATCTCCATAACTGCCATCTCGCTTAAAAACTGACACCATGCATTACTTAGATGGTAAATTAGTGAAGATACTAAAAATTTGAATCATGGGTAGGGATAATCATTACACTTTTACTTCATAGATTTTTCTCATTATATTAGGGCAATCAGCACTGTAGCTGGCTGGCAGACTGGCAAGCTAAGTACAGAGGTACTAGAGCCTTATTTTGGTTTTAGTGACACTCAAAGATAACTTATTTAGTACTTACATAATATGACTTTGATTCAATCTTCTTACAGAAACATGAAATGGAAAAAAGAAAAAAACGTAGTTTTTACCTTCACGACTTTTCTCTAGCTTTGCACTAGGACTGCCATTAACCTTTTCCTCCTACTCTCCTGCACATGTGTCAGTATGCAGAAATCAAGTAAATGAACACCAGTGCTACATATTGACATGTGACATATAGTTGTGAACCATGTAATACGAAATGCTAAACCTTTAAAAGAAAATTTTATTTCATAAAATATGGTACAGGATGTGTATATAATTGTTTAGGTACACACTTAACATTTTTGTATTATTGTTTTGTAATGTTAACAAAAAAATTATGTGAAAATGCTGCCCTGACCAAAGCACTGCCTGAGGCATTAGCCTTATTGCCAGCCCAGGATGTGACAATATTTTTTAACACATTAAACAGGCCATATTAATCGCAAAAATTAACGCATTCACTTTCCCAGACCTAGTCTTTTCATACATTAAATACAGCTCAATATTCTTTACATAAAAAATCAGTTGCCATCAATATATATACTGTATATATATATAAAGAAAAAATAGTTACCAGTAAAATGTTACTAAATAATAATGTCAATAAAATACGCAAACAATAAAGTATGCTGAACAACTGAAAAGTGGCTGAAATCCATTACTAATTTTTCCTAGACATGATAATGGGATAATATCAGTCAGTCAGTCAGTCATTTTCCAACCTGCTATACCCTAACACAGGGTCACAGGGGTCTGCTGGAGCCAATCCTAGCAGGCACAGTGCGCAAGGCAGGAACAAATCCCTGGCAGGGCGCCAGCCCACTGCAGATGGGATAGTGTTTTTTATTTTAATGATACTTATAGCTGAGGCCAAAGGAAAACACAAAAGAGGAAAACAAAAACCTCAAGAAGGAAAAACCCTAGAGAAAGTAAATGTCTGTGGACCCTCACTCTCCATTAGCCCAAGGCAGTGATGTGCGGTAATGTTCATGCCTGGTGAGGCACTGACTCCTTCAGAGTCTGATTTACAAATATATAAACCCAAAAGAGTAGTTTTTTTCACTATTCAATTGGCAGCATGCACATTGACTACTGGTTATGTTTCATATCTCATCAGCATTCTTTACACACACATAGGTAAGGTACATATTTGGCTAAGAAAGAACATTACATTTTTAGCGGCAGGAGGGAGCGCATTTGCTCTGCACCCTCCATGTGTTCTAAATTTGCAGTTGCAATTCCATAATTCATACTCATTCAATACAAATGAAAGTATTGAGTGGTGTACAAAAAAAGGATTTCAATTTTGACCTCAATTGAAATATTTAGTTGTTTTTAAAAGCTTTTAATTCTGATGCTTTAATCAATTTTAATACAGACTGTTCAACAAAAGGATAACAAGAACAACAAAAGAATATTTTATTTAAGGTCAAATTTTAGTTTTTAAATATTGGATTGTTTTTTTTTCAGCCTGATCACATTTTTTTTATAAAGTTGAAAACCATTTATTGTCTTACCTTTAATTGTTAATGAAGTCCATGCGCCTATCCTTCTCCACAAAAATCTCCATTACTTTCTTGTAAAAGTCCTCCTTATTTTCCTTTAGTTTTAAAAATCTTAATCTTCCATTTTGGCATTCAGTCAGAACAAAAAATAAAAATAAATGGACCGCTGCAGTGCACTTGATTTTCTGATATTGTTAACTTATTGGCACCTAGAGCCTCTGTGTAGGAGAACAGCAGCAACGAGCACCTGTTGGGCTCAAATTCACCCCCTTCAGAGTGGCACAGTGCTGTCTGTCTCACCTTATGCCTTTTCACTGCGGTTTTATACCCAATCAGCAAGACTAAATATGTCACACACATTCATTAAAGATATTAACCAGACTATGTAAAGTCAGGGTGTATAATTAACGTGTCTGCAAACATTATATTGGCGACATACAGAGAGACAGCAACAGGCAAGCGCCAGATCTGTGCATCAAACCAGTGTGTGAGGGATAGCACAGTTTGAGGTGAGGTGAGGCTCGTCGCTGCCGCACCTCGCGTTTCTCCCCTGTATTTGAATAGGAAATGCGCAAATTCAGTGATTTTGACTATAAAAATTATCAAAATTATTGTTCTCATACAGAAAACAAATTTATAGCACAGACCAGTGGAAAAATGTATTTTATGTTATCATTATTAGTTTTTTTTACTTTTCATGATGAACCCTAACCCTGCCTCCCCTGACTGCACATCCCTGGTCCTATAAATGTGTAATACTTAGCTTGTTCTTATGACATTTTTCTTTCAACTTTGAGCCTCTACTTGTGAGTTATTGTGTAAATGTTGTCCTCTTGTTACAGATCATTCAGAAAAAGCTGACAATGAAAGAGAACCACTCATGAATGCAATACAGAGTGACTCAGCGGTCATAGGAGGTGAGATATTTATTGTCTTTTACTGTTTGTGGAAGTCTCAAGAAAATGTTGAATATATGCAGTATACATGTGACATGGAGCTGCAGGGTGGATCACAGTGCTGCCTCAGCCTAGTCCTGGTTCAAACCCTAGCCCTGTCACTGCCTTTTTGGAGTTTGCATGTTCTCATCACGTCTGTGTAGTTTTGGTATGGTCCTGCCTGACAGGAACTAGCCCATCTGTTCCAATGAATTTGATTTATCACGTTTGAGAATAAGATAAGATAAGACTTGTTCCACAGGGGTCTATCCTTGGACTGTTACTTTTTCTGATTTATATTAATGACATTGATTCTGGTATAGTTGGTAAGCTTGTGAAATTTGTAGACACTAAAATTGGTGCAATGGTAGACACTGAGGAGGCATCAAAAACAATTCAGAAAGACCTGGACAACCTTCAGAACTGGTTGACCTTCTGGAGAATGCAGTTTAATATAGAAAGTGCAAAGTGCACATGGGCAAAAGGAACGCCAATTATAGATACAGGATGGGAGATACTGTCATAAAGGAAGCAAGTTTTGAAAAGGATTTAGGGGTTCATGTTGACAAAACATTTTTATCATCTAAGCAAGGTGCATCTGCGCTTAAAGTCAAGTCAAGTCAAGTTAGGGAGCATGCACTGGTACAGTGCGTTGCTGCACCCACTACACGACATAACAACTCGGGCTCCCGGTTTGCAAACCCCCAGGCAGACATGCAGTCCAGTCCCACCCTCCAGAAATTACCCTGTATCTGCCACAGCCAGGTGTTACATGGGTGGCCCCTTGGCCTGGTCCAGACACCCGGGTTGCCAACAATGTGGATACTGCGAGCCTGATCACCCTCAGGAAAATGCGCCACATGGCCGTAGTGCCATAACTGACGTTCTCTCACAATGCAGGTAATGTGCCTCATTCAGGACTCCATGATCAACCGCTCATTCGGCACAAAGTCAAACCAATGGTATCCAAGGATTTTCCAGAGAGACACAGTACCAAAGGAGTCCAGTCTTCATCTCAGGTCACTGGATAGCATCCATGTCTTGCAACCATATAGCAAGACAGGAAGCACCAGGAGTCTAAAGACTTGGACCTTCGTCCTTTTGCATAGATATCAGGAGCATCACACACCCCTTTCCAGCGACCTCATGACCCCCCATGGTCTCCCATTCCGTCTACTGACTTCATAGAAAGAGTCACCAGAGACATGAATGTCACTGCCAAGGTAAGTAAACTTCTTGACAAGGTCGACACTCTCTCCACAGACATACACACTGCTAATGGCTGAGCCCATGAGCTCATTAAAGGCCTGGATCTTGGTTTTTATCAAGGACACTCAGTCTCCTCGCTCAGTCTCTCGAGTGCCCCGATCAGAGCCTCCATTGACACCGCGAAGATCACAGCATCGTCAGCAAAGTCAAGATCCATGAATCTTTTTAACCAACAGATGCCTCAGAACCGCTGGACCCCACAACCTTTCCCAACACCCAGTCCATACAAGCATTGAACAGAGTAGGAGCAAAAACACACCCCTGACGAACCCCAGAATCAACTGGGAAAAACGCAGAGGTCCTGCCTCCACTCTGCACAGCACTCACAGTGCCAGTGTACAAGCCGGCCATGATATCCAGCAACCTCGAGGGGATCCCGCGAACCCTTAGGATGTCAGGGCAGCTAGATCAACTGAGTTGAACGCTTTGCGAAAATCGACAAAGGCTGCAAAGAAACTCTGCCGATATTCACATTTGCGCTCCATGAGAACTCTCAGTGCCAGGATGTGGTCGACGGTAGACTTCTTAGGCATAAAACCAGACTGTTCTGGTCACTGGTTGGTGAGCAAGTGATCACGGATCCTATAGAGGACGACCCTAGCAAGGACCTTATCCGGCACCAAGAGCAGTTTTATCCCCCTGTAGTTGCTGCAATCCAGGCGATCACCCTTCCCTTTCCAGATAGGGATGACGAGTCCCGTTTTCCAGTCAGTTGGGATGATGCCAGTCTCCCAAATGGAGGCAAAGATTGCTTGCAATGCCAGGAGGACAGCCTTACTTGCGTGGAGAAATTCACCCTGGATACCACAGGCCCCTGCAGTCCCTTCCCCCCCAGTTGGTTCACCGCCTGTGCAATCTCAGTGAGATTGGGTGGTTCACAGCTAATTGGAGGATCAGCCTCAAGAACAGTGGACCCAGAGATATCCAATGTCCTAGCCGGAGGATCATCTTTGAACAACTGCTCAAAGTAGGCAGCCCAGCAGGTCACAACTGCAGTGTCATCCGTTAGGACCATTTCATCAGCTGCCCTGACTGCGACTCTCCAAGGATACAGATTCAAATGTGTGTAATGCTTAGATTTTTCTGTAAGCAGGATATGGGTCACTAAACCACAGATGGTGTGTCACTTGCTCACAGATTCCTCTAACAAATGCCTCTTTATCTGCCCTCAGAGCCCTAGCAGCCATCCTTCTCAGTTCCCGGTACAGAACAGAGTTGCCATTGAGCCTTAAAAAGGCAAATAAAATGTTAGGTTATATCATAAGAACTGTTGAATATAAATCAAAAGACGTTATGGTCACAGTGTACAACAAACTAGTTAAACCATATCTGGAGTACTGTCAGTTCTGGTCACCATGGTACAAGAAAATCATAGCAGCAGAAGAGAGGAACCAAGTGTATCCCTGGACTTAGGGACATGTTTAATTGTAAAACCTGTTTGGGCTCGAGCAGAGAAGCCTGCATGGAGATCTAATCCAGGGCTTCAAAATCCTCAAAGACATTAATAAAGTAGATACAGCAACATTCTTTCAGCTTAATTGTGAATCACATACTCAAGGACATCAGTGGAAATTAAGGGTAAGTGCATTTAAAACTGAGGGCAGGAAGAGTTGTGGGACTCTGGAACAAACTACCAAGATAAGTAGCTGAAGCAGAAACCTTGACAACCTTTAAGAAAACTCTGGATGGTATATTGGAGTAGCTTAGCTGTTAGCTGAAAAAAAGGTCTCCTCTTAACTGTCAAATTGCTTATATTCTTATGAGCCAAATTTAAGGTTAAATAATCTCTTGTATAGAGCTGGAAATGTCCTTGTCATTGTCAACATTTAGTATTTAACACAGAGTAGAGATACACAGAGTTAAGTTACAAAATGTACAAAACTGAATAAGTAGGCTGAAAATACAAAGAAGTATGGATATAAAAAATGTTTCTCCATCATGCCTGTTACTTTTAAAGTTTTATGAAATTAACGAGATTAATCACACCTAAATTAAAATTTGTAATAATAAACTCACAAATTATTAAATAAATAAAAACTGAATCACATGATTTATGTAGAATTAATGCAGGGGAATGTTAAACGATTTATTATTTTTATTTGCCTTATACAATTTCTTGTATTAGGAATTTGTTATTTTTTGCATACCCCTTGGGGTCAGAGCACAGGGTCAGCCATTGTACGGAACCCCTAGAGTAATTGCAGGTTAAGGGCCTTGTTCAAGGGCCCAATGGGGTTTCGAACCGGCAACCTTCCAGATAGATGTGCAGATGTGCCTCCGAGCCACCACTCCACCTTAATGGCATCATTTTAAACTTAATCAATGACCTGAAACATATACTTTTAACAAAATACAACTTGAGCAAGTCCAACATAAATCTGAATGCCTTCATAGAATATTTGATGAAAAGAAGGCAATAAGAAAATGAAGTCAATATATTATAAGTAGCTACATAAATAACAACAAAAAATCTTAGGTTAAACTGTGTTAACATGCCATTTGAATTTTAAAATAGTTCATTCTCTCAACAGTTCACTCTTTGCAAAAGGAAAAAAACAATCTGTAAAATTGGAAGTACTTTAAACACTTTGAAACAGGGCCTACTCCATCTTTAAACAAGCCAGCCACTCTGACATACCAGTCTGTTCACATGAACAGATGACAAAGCAGCTCGTTTTTTTTTTTTGTTTTTTTTTTTGGATGATGTGTCCTGAAAGTGAGAGTAACCTTTTACAAGGCACTGTCATTAGAGGTGATGAGATGTACTTGTTTGCGATGTTTACTAGGTTGTGAAGTGACTCTCTTCTTTTTGACCACTACTTCAGTGAGCATGCATCCATCTTAGGATTGTACTGCGATTTATATCTGTCAAGCTTTTTTGGTATAGATTCCACTTCATCATCTATGTCTGAATAAGAAGACAAAAGCAACATGATGGGTATCTTCCTCTTCTTTGGTGACTGTTCCCCTACTATCTCAGCAGATAGATGTTGTGTGTTCCTGTCCTCCTTCATCAGGTTGCTTATGGAATTCTACACCTCACTCTTTGAGCTTTGGGGAGACACTTTAGGTCCTTGAACATGGTGTTTAGTGCAGTGGCAGTCATGGGCCATTTGAAGTTGGTGTTTTCTTTCCGCTGAGCTAGGTCTTCAGTAAATGTTTTCTTGAACCTCACAATGTAAAGTGGATCATCTTCTGAGGGCTGCATGGCTCTGAAGAAGTGACTCAGTGCTGGCAACACGACTGAACAGGACATGTATTTCTCTCCTCACAGTACATATCTGTAATGGAAGGCATACTGTTTTAAAGATTTGATTCATTTACTACTTTTGTACAAGTATACTGCCAGTACATGGGAATACAAACACAGATAACAAGGTGAATGACCATGTAGAGAGACTACATACTCAAAACATACACACACTAAGCACAAAGAAAGGGAAATAGATAAAAGCCTGGAAGGTTCAAGGAGTTCCTCCATCTTCTGCAGCTTAGAGAACTCAGATTTATTTAACATGGCTACTGCTGTTTTGCTGGTCCAGTTTCACAGAATCCACTTGACCATATCAAGTGTTGAATTGCCCGTCACCACATCATGAACAAGTGGTACCTTTTTTTGTTTATGTGTAACTTTCTTGTGTCATAATTCCTGGTTATTTAATAGACAGTACTTGAAACGACCAATAATTCTGCGACATTTGGCCAAAATACCATCAAACCCACTGTTGTACAGGAATACAGTAACCATTCTTTGCAAACTGTGCACAATACAAGGTAGATGTTTATACGGACATAATCTTGGCGCAGCATTACAAGCACTGTTTGTTCCAAGTGTGGTTAACTTTTACTTTGTGACGTCTTGGCAATGTTGCACACTTGCCTCTGTGTAGTGGCACTCTGTAGAATTTCTCACAGTTAATGCAAAAGATTGTAAATTCCACTCTTCATCAGAAAAGTGTGTTTTGACATCCAGCTTGTTGTCATTGCTTATAGATGTCCAATAATCCCCCATAAAGGCGACACTCTTCTTTCTCCAATACTGTATGCTCATTTTCAGTGACTCTCATTGTGATGAAAAATCTCTTTTTGTCTAAATGAGCAGATTATAAAATGAATCTCCCAGTGCAACTCAAATGATGTCTCTCAATTCCTTGTCTTCTACTTTGATAACAGGATGACAGTTTTTATCTATCCATTTAGGTAAAGTATTTAGCTTTTTATTTTATTTTATTATTTGATTATTTAGTCAATGGTCCACCTCGAGTACCAAACGTCAGTAAAGTAGACTGGCAGAGCATCCCTGATAACACCAGGGTGATTCACTTTCTGGTGAGACTTCAAAGACAAAAAACTTATATGATAATTAAATCTGGATTTGCAAAAACATACATATTATTTTCTTTTTCTCAAAAGAGTCATCTTGTAACGTTTTAGCATACAATTTTCCATCTATAAATACCTCTAGAGTAGCATTGCATAGGTCAATAATAATATGAAGAACCCATAAGAAAGAAACGATCCCCATTATTTCAAAAAGGGAACAAAGCTGTCCATTTGAAGTTTGCCAGAGACCTGGAAGTATGTTCGCTGGATAGAAGAGTCCAAACCTGAACTATCTGGTCACAACAAGAGAGCCAATGGCAACACAGCCTACCACAAACAAAACCCTATCCCTTCTATCGAACATAATGGTGGGAGTGCTGATCTATCTAGGTGTCGTTCTTCACTGAAAACATCATTGAGGAAATAAGAAATTCTTAGAAAGATCAAGGAAGAATGTCAAGCCATTAGTCTGAAAATTCAAGCTGGGCACAAAATGGATGTTTCAGCAAGACAACAATCAAAAGCATTCAACTAAGGCAACTAAAGAGTGATGTTGGAAGATGTGGGTCTATGTTCTGAAATGGGCAAGTCAAAGTCTTGTCCTGAATCTCTTTGAAATGCCAGGACCTGAAGACAGCGCTCCATTCAGGACACCCTGCAAAACTCACAGCACTGGTAGAGTATTGTATAGAAGAGTGGAAACAAAATTCCACCAGCATGAAGTCTGAGGCTGATGATTGGTCCAAGAGGCCATGTAAAGTTATTGCTGTTCAAGGAGATGCCACAAGTTAATGATTGAAAGGAGCTTATTCACTTTCTCAAACAAAAATATCTGCTGATTTGTTAAATATGACAGTCACAAAGGAGGCCTTAGGGGTGTGTGGGGCCTGGGGCTGACCAACCTCACGCGGGTCCGGTTACGTCAAACGCTGTCACCGGTATGTGTAGACTATAAACTTGCGTGCAAATTTAATAAAAATAATTTTCTCATTGCAGTATTCAACTAAACTTTTGCAAGATAACACGCAGACTTTATCAAAATATAACTGGAGAATATAACTTGACAAATCCGCTCGAACAGGACACGCAGACCTCAAAAGTGGGGCCCCCTTAGGCATGGGGCCTGGGGAGGTCGCCCCACTTGCCACCCCCAAATGCTGTTCTTGGACAGTCAAATCCATTTTTAAGTTCAGGAAATCTCTATACTACATGGCTGACTGTCATGGGCCAACCATAACTGTACCCAAAATCTAATATTATGTAAATGAAGATTATACTTGAACATCATGGAAATGTCGTGCAGTGTAGTGAAACCCTGAGGTCAAGAAGACAATTAAAAAACAGGAAGAAGTAACAGAAAGAAAAGAAAAGAAAAGAAGCAACAATTAGAGGACTCTGAACTAGGTAAGGTAGTTATACTCACTAGTTATGGTACTTGAAGCATGTTCCATGATGATCAGCACATACAAGTATGAATTTGACAGTACTCTGTACACATGACGATAATTATCCTTTACATCTATAAATCTCTTTAGGATATTCATTAAAAGTTCAGGTTCATAAAATATCTCAGCAATACAGTATGTAAAATATTGATCACCTTTAAAATATCAATCACAGTTCACGGACTTTCAAGCATGACTGTAAATGAGCCTAAAAATACAGAAGCATCTCAGTTTCCATTAACTCGATTATTGTTTTTCTTGCAGACTGCAACAACAGCATAATGAAATTGTGTGGGTTGGGGTTTGTCAGTTTTCTGTAATGGAACATCCAGGATGAATGTTGTTTTCCATTTTCGCGGTGTAGAAATATATCAGAGTGGCATCTAAATGCCCAAGTCACCCTTTTGACCTTCCCTCTGCTTTCTCTCCACAGGTGTAATTGCTGTGGTGATTTTCATCACATTCTGCATTATTGCAGTCATGACACGCTTCTTACACTTACAAAGAAACATGCACCAGGCCGTTTCAAAAGATAAGGAACATCGAGAAGGTCTTGAGCGAGCATTGCGGAATGATGTGGATCTACAAAGCACTGCAGGATGCAATAAGAAGGAATATTTCATCTGACTACGTCTGCAAATGTTAGTCGTCACCCTTCGGTTCCCTGTTAATTTGCCTGCTCCAACAATGATGCAGGATCCTGTGAAACAGTGTGGGTATCCTCTTGAAATCTGCAAGAGTGCCAGAAACATTGCCTGCTCTGACGGATGCTTTTTTTAGTTGTTGGTTAGAGGAAACACAAGAAACCCACCTGTCAGGATGTTCTACCACATGTAGAATAGAGAGAAGGAGAGACAGATAGGAACAGTCCCATCTCCAAAGTGCAACACTATGACAATAGCAGAGTAAAAGGGGAAAATAAGATGCTGCAAGAGCTTGTGAATGGATTTCAGGGGTCTTACTTCCTTCCTTTTTTAATTTCTTTTTCTTTCTGTGACGCAAAGAGAAGAAAGATCAAACCCGACAATGCAAACTGAAAAGGCAGTGCCATCTCAAAGCATGCCGAGCCTTTGATGTTTTCATTCACTTTAAATGCAAGTAAAGACACAGTGGAAAACAACACTAACTAAACTAAATTGATTCTTTGCACATTTGTGTGTTAAAATACCGTGTCTCTGTGTCAACAGAGGCTAAATAACAATTGACAGGTTAAATGTTTCCATGCTCTGAGTGATTTTTACATTGCTGTGCAGGCAGTGTGCAATCCCATTTTCTACCTTAACATGCAGCGATGGGGTTAAAATCTCTATGAAGAAATTAGTCGAAAAACTATTTGATTATAAAGATTTAATGTCCAAAAGTGCCTCATGGAAATAGTTTTTTTTTTCTTTTTTTAAAGTGATAATTTACAGAAATGTGCTAATATGACCAAAAAAAAAGTTGTTTGGCGCCTACTTTTTTGTTTTTTTTTATCACAGACTTAATTTAGTTGACAGTGATATACTGTAATGTTATACTCAGCTGTTGCTTTCTCAAATGAATGCAGGACTGGATGTGCTCAGTAATCTTTTATAAAGCTTAATCACAAATCAAAGCATTTTTAATTTTATATGCACAAAACCCAAAAATACTGAAATGTCTTGAAGACTAATATATATCCCAACATTAAGTTCCATCCATTTGCCAAACCTGTGTTGGATATACACCATGGGTATTGCAATGTCACAGTACTTTATGATTGAACTCATCCATTCATTTTATCCCTGTCATTAATTACTTCAACCAGTACAAGGTCACAGTGGGCCAAATCCAACAGTCCAACTGGCGTAAAGAAGGCAGAGCCACTTTGTCTGTTATGGAAAAGCCAACAGTCAAAAATAATATGATGAAAGATAAATATAAGCTTTTAATTAGAAAATATAGCAGCAATTTTATTCAGTGAGTCGATCTTAAATTTATAAAAAGACTTTTACAGCAAGCAGTGAACATTACAAAGGAGCAAGTAGTAAGAGGGATAAGAAAAATAAAAAAACCTTCACTATTACAATACAACAGCATATGGAGAAGGTCTGAATGAAACAGTGTTCTGAATGTGCAATAGTAGAATGGAAAGTAGATAATACTGCACAGCAGAAATGACAAGTTATATACAGGATTTAGTCGTTCTAAAAGGTGAATCTTCAGTCTTGGGGTGAGCGTTAGGACCAACTTCAGCAGCAGACTTGGCCAGGGAGGTCTAGAAAGTAGTTGCCAAAAAAGCTGAATTACACAAGACTTGCATATCAAAGTTTTTAAACTGCAGAGTTAAATTTCTGATTTTGGAAATTGTAAATGGGACACAACATGCAGAAGTTAATGTGAGGTGTTGGAGGTTACAACTCTGTTAATCTGCAGCAACTCAGTTCTAGAACAGACAGGAAGCCATTGCAGTTTAGCCAATAGAGTTGTGATTTAGTCATTGTGCGTACTCCAGTTCAAGACTTCATCAGCAGCATTCTGAATTACTTTTATTCTATTTGTTATTTCTGTGGGAATACAATTACAAAGATAACTACAGTAGTTGAACCCAACAGTAATGATGACATAAATAGATACATTTATTAATGAATTGGAGATGTAGATACGAATTTTGATTATAGGTTAGTGCTGACACGATCAAAGGCACACTGCAACTGACACATAATATTCAAAGTTCAAATATGATTCTTAGGCTAGTCTGTAAGGATTTGACATTGAGTACAGGCAAACTTAACAAGATTTGAAAGTGTTTGTGAAAGAGAAACACTTCTTTTATTTAGTTAGTTTAGTAAGTTTGTTATGGAGGGGATTGTCACATACAATAGAGCTGCATATCATCAACATCCACATGTTGTTCTTTTGAAACTTTAGGTGATCTAGCAAAATCATACATGCATTGAAAGAAAGGCACTATGCCCAGCAGGCACGAGATTTCAGAGGGTGACTGGAAGACAAGGACATAGTCAAAAAAACCTCCAAGAATCGCAAGACAAAAGTCAGAAATACTGCAGAGGGTTCAAAAACCAGAGAAACAAAACAAAGAACATTTTCAAAAAGGTTTGAAGATTTTTGGGATCTCTGTAGTCCGATGAGGAAGTGTATCTCTTAGCTGAGGTTTTATCGCGTTGCGTTTTTATTGACCGGTCAAGACCTCTGATGACATGCCCACTTTGGGATGGTCATAGCAACACAAATCAACAATTGTGCTGTCAAAATGGTGGCTATGTAACGGCCCAAATAAAAGCCATGAGTATATTTAAAAAAAAATGAAAGCAACAGATTCATTAGGATATAAAACCCCCAACAGATTCAAAACATATTCAGAATAGGATACCCTGACAGAAGGAAAGCAAGTGCAGAACTTTCAGAAACACCCCAGAAATGTGAAAGCAGGTAACTGGATTAATCTCCAGAGAACACATGTTGGAGAAGTGGTGGTAGGTTCAGTTCAGGCTAGAACTGCCCTTCAGGAGTGGCAAGAGGATGTTATGGTCAACGGAAAGTGTGCAGTAATGGCGGGCAGGTATCTAGCAGTAAAAACCAACGAGTTACGTTGTCCACTGTTGCTGCACATTTGGATATCAGTTATGGATCTGCACATGCCATAGAGCATGATGGCTTGGGGTATCATAAAATTTCTGCAGGCAGCTGTCTGTGTTTGTCCATCTGCATTGTCTAACCCGCAGTTGACGTATGTCTGATTGGTCATTGCAATGTGCTTCACCCTCAGCAGATGTTACCACTGTTCCTGGACCACTATTCACTATTTGTGACCACTATAGTGACCACTATTCACTATTTGTGAAAAGAAGTCAAGGCCATATTATTTTGTTGGGTAGCTCGCACCTCCGATTTTTTGCTACAAGAGCATATATCACATCTTTAACTCTCAAACAAGAACAAGTTCAAAGGTCAAGGCCCTGTGGTTCATCAGTTTGTGCATGACAAATGGACAACACAAAGCATTTTTATATATATATATATATATATATATATATATATATATATATATATATATATATATATATATATATATATATATAAATGCTATGTGTTGTCCATTTAACCTTTTATTAAGGTGGATTCCTTCTGAAGTTCACTGTTGTTTCTAAATGATATTCTATAAGAGTACTAAGTGACAAATTTATGAAATTAAATATAATGCAGTAAAGTAGAAAGTACAAAAGAAAGAAAGAATGTTTCATAACAGTTCATTCCAAATGCATTTTCAAAACATTGCAAAAAATAGCATAAATAATTAAAAGTCAAACAGAGGAATTCTGTAATTTTAAAACATTCTATGTCAATAACAAATTGTGAAAAAAATGCGATAAAGGCAAAATGTTTTTACTGATAAGCAGCAGCCAGAATGGAAATTAAAGTAAATATTTGAAATTGAGAGTACAAAGGAAACTTCTGCGGCCTAATTTGCGCCATACTTTTTTTATTATCTGTTATGTGCCACTCAATTTTAGGAGAATTTCATGTAAAAAAAGGTGCAGTATCTGTGCATCTTTAAAACAAAGGAGTCCACACACATAAGTACTAATTTAAATGATTCTTGGCAATGAGGGTGAATGACTTGTGCCTCACACTTCTCCTGTTAAAATGGGTGCTCTCTGTTTATCTTGCTATAACAGCTGTAACTTGGTAGTCCCCCAAAAGGAAAAGTACAAGTGAAACTTAAGACAATAAGATGTATTAAAGAAGGTGCGTTCAGCTTGCTTGATATTCCCCGATCAATGACCAATTCATATAAGGATGCAAAACATCAAACATGTTAGAGTCATAGCTTTATTGTCTCCTTTTCCAGCTAGACACCCTTGGATAGTATATAAACCTCAGACACATTTTTCATTTCCTTCAATGCCCAGAAAATCATACCGAATTCCTAGGCAGAACATTAACACCACAAGAATGATTTGTCTGCCTTGAGCCAAAAATAATGCGTTTGTTGAGCCAAAACTGGAACAGTGCAGTCTTACAAAAGCAAAGTAACAAAGTGAAACAACGCCAGTGCCAACTCAGTATTGGAACATCACCCCATTAGCAGGCCAGTGTTGCCCCATGCCTGGGATTCGCTCAACTTCATTCACCCTCTAACCTGATATCATAACTCATTTGCTTACTCCGTTCGCCAACTACATTCCACCCTTCGACTAAGTGTGTTGGCTGAGCTGGGAGAGCAGGTTATTTGGGCAGCATTAGTGCAGGAATTAAAATGGTAAGTTAAACTCTTATTTTAGGGCAGATGTTCTTTAAAGAAATGAGATTTTGCTCTGTTGCAGTCATCATCAGAGCTCCATGGTAATTTGTATGCTAACAGAAAAAGACTTGATTGTTCATTTTAAATTGACTTAAGCACATCTTGGCCCAAGTATAGAAAAAAGGTAATTTTTGTATGCAATATTGTTTTTGGTCACACAGTTTGTTGTCATCTGTGAAGTAACGGGAAAACAGTGGCATGAAAATGACTTCAGGCAATAGGTTTATGCAGATTCACAGGGTATCTCGTACAGAAAGGGCTCCTTTTGGTCACACTGGCTTAGAGTCAGTCATATTCAACGAGGCTTTAAATATCCCACTCCTGTCAGATTGTGTCCACGTTTCTTCACTTATTCCGCTTATTTAACTCCGTCATGATGACCAATTACTGCGCACCTTGTTTGACAAGAGCAGTAACAGCCGGCTTGTTTTTTGTTCCAAATCAAAGTGCTGCAAAAAATCAGTCCAAACTGTCCACCTTTTCAGAAATATCACATATACAAATATGACTTCCCATAATTCCTTTTGTTTTCACATCTGCACGTTTGCAGTACAAGCGTGACAATGAACCTGTTGCCTGAACACATTCTTTTGTAAGTGTAAAATCCTTTTAAGGAGCTGTAAAAATGTAACCTCTGCTATATATTTATTCACTTTTTTGATTTTATATGGCTAAAGTTGTACAGAAGTCATTACGGTGTAAATATTGTATATTTATTAAAAAGCCATTTTTACAGCTTTGTCTGCTGGATTTCTCAGTGTCATGTGTTTTCTCAAAATCTGTAGATTGTTATTGTGATTTTTGTAGTGCCTTGTAACAAGTATGGTTTACTTGTGAAGATTAAAGAAGATGATTTTAGTTAAAAAAAATAAACAATGAAAAGAATTTGCTATTGCAGTACTGTAACAGACTCTGTTATATTTATGCTTCTAGAAGGTAATAACCCTTACATTTGGGCATCATGAATACAACAAAACAGTGCAAAAATAAAACAGGAGAACAAGAAGAATGACAAGAGTGATGGAAAAATTGCACCCATGGTACCTCTCTTCAGTTTTTAATGTTAAGGTTTGTTCATCCATTCATTACTGAAGCCCCCTATACATCACTGGGTTACAGGGGCTTGGGCTGAGAACTAAACCTGGACTGAACACTAACCCTATTGCTCATGCGCTCACTCTAATCTGAGGGAAAACTCAATCACCCAAGTGGAACAGTGCCCACTGGATAGTAGCGGTGACTGGAGATTCACTCAGCATTTGTTATTGTAATATAGCACCTTTCAAGATAAGCACTATCGCTTCATTAACATTATACTATGACTCAAACAGTCCAATCAACAAAAGTACATGGTGAGGTATGGATAACACAGTCATCAAGTGAGCCATACAAGGATGTTACAGTCACAGGACCAACATACCCAGAGGGACCACCTCGATAAAAATGTTAACACATCTACAGGAAGAATGAAACTCCTCAGCTGGGACAAATGGAACTTCAAGCCACAAAAGCAGAGTCCTACAGAGTGGATTGAACATTTGACCAGAGGAGCACATCATGGCCAGTCACTGAGAGAAGACAACTTTGAAAAATGTGTGTTGCCTTGGAAGGAATGGGCCATATTTATGTACATTGTCAAACGTTTTAGCCTTTCGGAGCTTCTTTCAAATGTGCCTTAGGCTTCTCTGTGAGTTGAATCTGTAATTAAAAATATGGAAATAAAATATTCCGATGCTTTAGACACTGTAGTTATTGGACAACGTGGCTTGGCTGAGTATAACTTAAGTCAGATGATTTCTTTGTCATCCTTTTATTTACGAGGCCCCATTCCCTCTCTCTCTCTCCATTTCTTCTGCTCCCATTTTCCTTTCTTAGCACTCAAAAATGAAACACTGATAAAACACAACAACGGAGCGCGCAGTTGACTACAAGAATTGTTCCCAACAGCTAAAAACAAATGATAAAGTAAACTTAAGTTCTGAACTGTAAAAAACTTAATAACATTTTTTTCCCTCTAACAATATCTTGTGTTTTACTTGTCAGCATATCCCTCACACAACAATTCAAAGAGAAATTTTCAAAAGTGAAACCGACTGGAACAGATGCATAATTTACTGGTATCATACAGGAAGAGTGTACAAGAAGGGGTGCTGTAATACCTGTGATTAAAGTCCTGTAAATTCAGTTCATACTGGTTCATTTGAACCAAATACTTAAAACTTATTATAAGAAGTCTGCAGTTCAGAAATTAAATATTTTCCACACAGGGACACCAGACAGTCTGAAACATTCTATATATAATGTTGAGTTCTATATATACATTAACTGAAATTGGAGGTTGTGAATATTTTATAAGACTTTAGGTTACAGAGTACTGTGAATTTCTAGCTTGCATCTGATAATCAACATGCAACATGTCACCACTCCATAGCAGCAGTCTGGGAATCGGAGAAAAGCAAGGACTAAGGATTAGATTAGATTAGATTAGATTAGATTATATTAGATTAGATTAGATTAGATTAGCATTATTAATCCCATGTAGAAATTCAAATGCATACAGCAGCAGAAACATAAAAAACAAGAATACAGGCAATATATCAATCAATCAAATGATAAGTAAATACATAAATGAAAATTAACTTAACAAGAACATCAGATGGAAGCAGGGCCGTTTGAAGGAATTTGGGGGCCCCAAGCAAAATGGACATGCGCACGCACGCAAAGGAACCACAGCATAGCCATACATATTTCTGCTAGCCTACCTGCTGCAAAATTGCACCATTTGTACAAGACAAGTAGAGCTATTTTATGTGTGTAATTTATCACTTACCACTGTCTTGTTTTTTCTTATCCTCCTCTTCCTTTCTCTTCTTTCTTTTTTTTGCTTCCTGAAGCATAATTCAACTTCATGACTGCCGAGGAAGTTTTGTATTTTGCCGGCAGCAGAGATCGCGTGGTTGGCTGGCTGCTGTCAGCGAGGGGGGCCCCCTTTGAGGGGGATCCCGATAACAGTGTCATTGCACTTTACTGCATTCACTATCAATGGGGCGCTCACACAGTTTGTCGCTGCATTTTATTCTTAACCAGTCATTGTCTTGGGGCCCCAGGCCAGCTCGGGGCCCCAAGCAATTGCTTGGTTTGCCTGCCTTGTCGCGACGGGCCTGGATGGAAGCACTGAATTGTCTAAGAGCAAAGGGTAGAAAAGACCCCCAAAAGCATTTCTTAGCACACCATGATGGAATGAGCCCTTGGCTGAAAGTGCTCCAGGACAGAGTCTTCCTCAATTAATGGAGGAGATTTTTCACGATGACATCCAATTTTGCCTTCATCCCCTTTTCCACAAAAGCTTCCAATATATCCAGGGCTCACCCTGTGATGGAGCAGGCTTTCTGGATCAGTTTGCTCAGGCGCTGTGCTTCTTTTGTGGTCAGATTGCTACCCCAGGAATCTGCAGTGTAGAATACCACACTAGCTACTATGGTCTAGTAGAACCAGAAGCTTAATGCACACATCAAAAGGCCTTAGCAAGTACAGTCTGCTCTGGCCCTTCTTGTACATCATCACTGTGTTGTCAAGACCAGTCTGTGTTCGTGTGAACCCCCAGGTACTTGTAGCTCTTGACCACTTCCACATCCTTCCCTAGAATGGTGATTGGTCTCAGAGGCTCATTGGCAACCTTCCCATTCTCTGACTCAACTCCATTATTAATGCAGCCTGTGATGGACGAGTCATCTGAGAATTTCTGAAGAAGGCAAGCTCTGGTGCTGTGCTGGAAGTCTGTTGCATAGAGGGTAAACAACAAGGAAAAGATGACATTAGAAGTATGTTCATGCAGTATTTGCAATAGGCCGTGACAGTCAGAGGTTCCATTAGTGGTCCAGTGATGGGTGAACATTGAAACCTTACTCTAGTACTACGGTATGGTGAATGCTATCATTTCAGATTTGCATAGCTTAAGTAGATAAATCACATTACACACAAATAATCAATTAGCAAACAAAAGTCATGCCACCATGTACTTCTGACTAGATGTATACACTTAGCTACATGCACAAACCTAAAATGGCTATTTTATCATGAGGATTAAAGTCATTCCACACTGTAAACCAATTCACCCCTCTGCCACAGACCAGCTATACTTAATTAAGAGTATGAAAGTGATTTCAAGGGTAAAGGAGTGATGTTCTGTGACATTAGCGCTGTCAGTATTATATCATTGGTTATCCACTGTTGCATTCTTCAGCGTCACTAAGATCAAGGCAAGCACCTACACCTGCATAAGGCTCCTGTTTCTACTTTCTTGAATTCTCGAATTCTCTTGTGGCTTGTCAGATGGATTTACTCCCCTTCCCTGCTGGGCAAGCTGTTGCCACACAATTGTTTAGCCACGCCAGGCCTGTTGAGAGCTCTCAGACAACGAATGGCCTTCCCACCCAGCCTGTGAGCGGCTGCCTGCCTGCTTCCTCACAAACTCGGTTATATGCACTGAAACACCATAAGTTGTTCAAATTTATTTTCACAGACCCCCCACACATTTTTGGTTCTCACATTTTCAGGGGTTCTGTAGGGCTGGGGGTGGGGGGTTTCAAAACATTTGCCTTTTGTACCTAGGTTTCAGGGATTCCAGATTGAATTATACTTCTTTTATATCATCAATACAGATCCATGGGTCACAAAAACAAAAGAAAAGAAAAGTACAACACTAAGTAGAACTCAAAAAAGACATAGTCAGTATTCAAAAGAAGGCAAACAAATTGAAGATGCTACTAATTTGAAAAGTGATCCTATGCCTTACGTAAATGCATAAGAATTTACAGTATCTATCCACTCATTTTCGGCACCAATTTACTCCATTACAGATGCACAGGAAGCCTTAGCCTGTAACCACAGCTTCCCACTTAAGGTAGGATGTAACACTGGATTGGGCGCCAGTCCATCACGGTGCAGTTTAGGGCATTCATTCATTCATGCAGGTCTCACTCTGGAAGCGTACACTGCTCACCAGTGAATTCCCACTCTTTACATCACTCTTTAAGGTAGCTCATTGTCCTCACACTGTGGTTGCCACACTATTGAATTCATATGCAACTTTGGCAGACATGCCCTTTTTCTAGGCTCCCCTGCTGCTGACTCTGAAGCAGCACATACTGTTGACCACTAATCACTGAGGTCATCCCCAAGCTGATGCAACTGTTTCTTTTGGATGAGGAAGGAGACTAAAGAACCTGGAAGAAACACATACATGCAACACAGTAAGCAAAATGAGAAATAAACTGCCATATCAATGTGCTCCTCATAACAAGAAACTCAAACACAAATATATAAAGACAGATTCAAAAAAGAGGAGCTGATATTTTACAACCATCTTCTCCAGGCAGTATCCAAAAGCAGTTAAAAACACCAATAAAACTATAACATAAAAATGAAGCAAGGTTCTACTCAGTCTCTACTAATGCTGCATGCTACTTCTAGGACCCTTGTGGTATGAAAGAGAAAGCTGCGCCGCAATCTGTTCAAAGAAGAGTGGCCATGTGTATACAGAAAGTGAATCTGGAAGATGTGTTTCTAAAGATGAATGTAAAGGACACCATGGAGCATGACATTTGGTGACTCCAATGCCAGAATGTGACCCCCATAGGATTAAATTCACCGTCCCTTTTTTGTTAATTAGCGCATCACAATGACGAGTGCAACATCATATCTGTGGGAAATCAACTTTCTTCTAAATACAAAGCTTTATTAAATTAAATATTTAAAAGGTCCATATTTAATAGAACATTATGGGATCACATATTTCCACCGAATAATATAAAAGACTGAAAGGGGGATCCTTCGTTCAGGTTTGGTGTTGTTAGCTGTGTGTCCCATCTGAGGCTGTCGCCTTGTTGTCTTCCACATTGTTGTTCAGACTGCACGTTACTGCTGAAGCAACCAGAAGCAGCTACATTATCTGACTATCTGCAAGGCTATTCTCATTACTCATGACTGCCTGTTTAAAATGCTTTTTTTTTTAAATGTCATTTATAGTTTTCCGCAGAACAGCCTCTTTTACTTCCATTTCTTTTGTTCATTTTTGTCTTCACTGCACCATTAGGCTCTCTTTTCGAATAACCATCCATGTGGACCTTTTTTGCATTACAGTAACAAATCTGATGTACAATCTCATACAAAATAACCTATAAGACCCCACTCTGATTGTGCCCAACCTTTGTGTACAGGGTCCAAGGTGGGCACCAAAGTCACACAGATGTTAGATCTAGTTGAGGGTCACTCCTTCACTTTGAGTAACTAATCGAGCTTCTGATAGCTCATTAGGTTTATAGAACCAGGCACACAACACGGACCCCTAAGTGAGCTTGCAACAAGCGCTCCTCCATGGTGTACTGATGAGCAGACCAAGAAGTTACTGCTGGAAGTGAAAGGATGACTTGGCATGCAGTAAGACTGGACTACCAGGATGAACACTACTTCATCTGTATTGATCTGTGCATTCTGAACGCCATCTGCCTTCTCCCATTTGTGAAAATTACTAAACTGATTTGAAGTGCCAGCCTTTCAAGTATTTGTGACATCTCATTATACCAAAAACTAATAAAAGGAAGATGGACTCAATAATCCATCCATTTTCTACACCTGCTTATCCAGAGCAGGGTTGTGGGGAAGCTGGAGCCTCTCCGAGAAAGTATTGGGTACAAGGAAGGAAAAACATCTGGACAGACATACACACACTAACGACATTTTAAAAAATTCAGAATCAAAAGCAATCTTAACTGTTGTGCAACCCCAACAGGAAATCGGCAGATTTTTATAAGAGAATCTGGTAACACACATCTATTACTTATTTACTGTTATCACCTTAACAAAGGCTTCTTTTGGTGTTAACAACATTTAGAAAACTTCACTGAAGTGTTTATTCATCTGTGCACAGTGTGGCACTTGATTTGTTGATATATGTACTTATGAATATGAAGGATTCGGAGTACAGTGCTGGTGCTAGGTTATTTTGCGCCCTAAGCCCAAGTTTATTAGTGCACCAACCAACTGTTTGGTAGCTAACCTGTGCGGCTGAGTCCACCTCCAAGTATGATCTGCAAATGCATAATTTGCATCAATGGTGGTAAATTAAGACACTTCTGACCATTCTAAACTAAAATTATTTTAGTAGTCCAGATTTCATTAAAAAATATAACTTTACTGATGCTTTGTAAGTGTTACCAACACCAGAGTGTTTTGTTAAGGTCTTGCTGCAGAAGAGTAAATGAGTAATACTCATTTGTATTAATTATTTGTATTATTGTATTAATCATTTGTGGCCTGCACCACCACCACCTACTCAAAGTATCATGATGCACCAACATCGATCGACTGAAAGCCAGAAGTCTACGTGACCATCATCATCAGGTCCTTCCATGAAAACCCTAAATACAAAGAGGACTGTTTGACTTATGTTAGGTAGATTGCCCAGAGGGGACTGGGCGGTCTCGTGGTCTGGAACCCCTACAGATTTTATTTTTTTCTGCAGCTTTGGAGTTTTTTTTTTGTTTTTTCTGTCCACCCTGGCCATCGGACCTTACTTATTCTATGTTAATTAATGTTGACTTATGTTTATTTTTTATTGTGTCTTCTATTTTTCTATTCATTTTGTAAAGCACTTTGAGCTACATTTTTTTGTATGAATATGTGTTATATAAATAAATGTTGATTGATTGATTGATTGATTGATAATAAATGCATTTTTGCAGTACCTAAAGTGTTGCGAAAAACCTGACATGAAGATGTATATTATAAAGGGCATAGTTTATAGTACGCCTTTGATAATCCATGAGATTTCTCACATGGAGCAGAATCTATAGCATAGCTGTTCATGCAGACCAGGGGCCTCATGTATAAATGGTGCGTACGCACAGAAATGTTGCGTAAGAACTTTTCCACGTTCAAATCACGATGTATAAAACCTACACTTGGCGTAAAGCCACGCACTTTTCCACGGTACCTCATGCCTTGTCGTACGCAAAGTTCTCTGCTCAGTTTTGCAAACTGGCGGCACCCAGCGTCAAAGCAATGGTACTGTTCTTGTGTGATTACTCATTATTTTCATGACGCTGCTTTATAAATACACAGAAACTAACCGCATATTGTTTATTAGTGTAATGCATCTGATTGTAATTAACTCGTAACAATATAATGGTCCAGGGAATAGCCATAGTATTCCAAATACCATAACTGCTTTAGCGTTGTTACTCTCACTTCCTCTTCTTCTTCTTCTTCTTTCAGCTCCTCCCGTTAGGAGTTGCCACAGCGGATCATCTTTTTCCAATTTACTCTCACTGCACGACTCGGAGTATTGATATCACTGTATCTGAGTGTGAATCACAGCAGCAGCTGATCGGAAAGAGAATTATCGGTATACAGCTTTAAGGACACGCTGTCTCAGCCACGGCAAAACTTTTTAAAGCCTTTCCTGTACAGACCTCGCGGTTCAGAAACAGTTTAATCCCAAGAACTTTAAATGCACTCAATCAATTGCTCCTTGTAGAACGGTTTGTACTTATAAGTACAATCACCCCACTGTAAACTTGCACTACAGTTATAATATCTCACAACCTGGGCCACTTTATAAAGCGCGTATTTACATATGATGACGATATCATTTTTAAGGTGAAATGCAGCAAAATATGTTTGTTAAATTATACACATAAAACTTTAACTTCATTTAAATAATCTATATTCTTCACTGGGAGTGTCGTGAAGGATAGAATAATTAAACATGTACTACAAAGATATTTCAATGTTCTTTAAGCGTTTTGAAGAATCGGCTAAGCTTACAGATGGCTTAACGTCTATTACAGAGCTGATTGTGTGGCGATTGGTTACTTGGGGAAAGAAAAGCAAGGACTCTTGGGGCGGCCACGCCAATATACTGTATATTGAATATAAAACAGAAAGAGAAAATAACAACACACCTAAAAATGAAGTTTATAATGTTCTACTAAATGACAAAATAAACTACGTGATTAAAGTGGAAAATTCGAGATTAAAGTTGACATTTCGTGCTTTTTCCCCACCGTGTGCCTTTTTCTCTGTACCTAATAAACTTTCATATGACACTCAGACAGTGGGCTTACAACTCTTCTTTTCACGGCAACTTTGATATGTGACTTCTTTTTTATTTCCGGCACTGTGCGATTTTGTGAATGTGAGCTTTCAAGTTTCTCCAACACGCTATGCCACTCGATCAACTTCATTTTGTTGATTATACCACGGTTTATTTGAACAAATAGTATGTTTTCCTTTGCCTCCACTTGGTATTAGCTGAAATTCTTATATTTTCCCGTGCTTTTCCCATTGTCTTTTCACAGAAGGCTGCGCTTAAGGCGATTTATATTGATTTGCATATTCAAATAGGCATAATTCTGGGAGGATTTGGGGCGTTACATAATGCGCGTGCACAAGCGTTAGTTTTCACGCTGATCGGGATTTATGTAGTGGAAGAACGTGGAAGTTGGAGTACACACAGATTCCTGCATCTGGATTTTTCTTCCGCTACATAAATCCCAATCAGCGTGAAAACTAACGCTTGTGCACGCGCTTTATGTAACGCCCCTATTCCTCCCAGAATTATGCCTCTTTGAATATGCAAATGAATATAAATCGCCCTTAAGCTCAGCCTTCTGTGAAAAGACAATGGGAAAAGGGGAAAAATATAAGAATTTCAGCGAATACCAAGTGGAGGCAAAGGAAAAACATACTATTTGTTCAAATAAACCGTGGTATAATCAACAAAATGAAGTTGATCGAGTGACATAGTATGTTGGAGAAACTTGAAAGCTCACATTCACAAAATCGCACAGTGCCAGAAATAAAAAAGAAGTCACACATCAAAGTCGCCGTGAAAAGAAGAGTTGTAAGCCCACTGTCTGAGTGTCATATGAAAGTTTATTAGGGTACAGAGAAAAAAGGCACACAGTGGGGAAAAAGCACGAAATGTCAACTTCAATCTCGACATTTCCACTTTAATCACGTAGTTTATTTTGTCATTAAAGTAGAACATCATAAACTTCATCTTAAAATCGTTTAATTAACCAGTTTCTCAAATCACATCGTAATTAAAGTAGCACGTTAAATGCTTTGTTTTGTATGTGATCTTCTATGTGCTCTGTGTGTGTGAATCACTACTTGCTTCTTAAACTGACTCTCTTCCTCCAACTGGACACAGAATCCATTACATTCGTGATACTGAATAACTAAAATACTGAGATGTATACGTGATATTATTTTATGATGATAGGAGTTAAAGCACGTTATTAAACATGGGTTTCACTTCGATTAAATAATTTATTGCAGCAGTACTCAGGGGCGGCTCTAGGCTTGTGGTGGCACTGGGCAGAGGAAGAATCGGTGGCTCCTTAGCCCGCCAATGTCATGCACGGTGGATGGCCAAGTCCGTTGCAGACACTGCATAGCCGCCTCGTGCTCAGGACACAAGCATTTAACTTTTGCCGAAATTTGTCGCTGCATTTTTAGCTGTGTTGTTATTTTCTCTTTCTGTTTTATATTCAATATATATTGGCGTAGCTGCCACTGCAGTCCTTGCTTTTCTTTCCCCAAGTAACCGATCGCCACACAATCAGCTCTGTAATAGAAGTTAAGCCATCTGTAAGCTTAGCGCCGATTCTTCAAAACATTTAAGGAACATTGAAATATCTTCGTAGTACATGTTTAATTATTCTATCCTTCACGACACTCCCAGTGAAGAATATAGATTATTTAAATGAAGTTAAAGTTTTATCTGTATAATTTAATAAACATATTTTGCTGCATTTCACATTAAAAATTATATCATCATCATATGTAAATATGTTCTTTATAAAGTGGCTCAGGTTGTGCGATATTTTAACTGTAGTGCAAGTTTACAGTGGGGTGATTATACTTATAAGTACAAACAGTTCTACAAGGAGCACTTGATTGAGTGCGTTTAAAGTTCTTGGGATGAAACTGTTTCTGAACCGCAAGGTCCCTACAGGAAAGGCTTTAAAACGTTTTGCCGTGGCTGAGACAGCTTGTGCTTGAAGCTGTATACCTGATAATTCTCTTTCCGATCAGCTGCTGCTGTGATTCACACTCAGATACAGTGATATAAATACTCTGAGTGGTGCAGTGAGAGTAATAATACGGAAAAAGATGATCCGCTGTGGCAACTTCTAACGTGAGCAGCTAAAAGAAGAAGAAGGAGAAGTGAGAGTGACAACGCTAAAGCAGTTATGGTATTTGGAATACTATGGCTGTTCCCTGGACCATTATATTGTTACAAGTTAATTACAATCGGATGCTTTACACTAATAAACAATATGCGGTTAGTTTCAGTGTATTTATAAAGCGGCGTCAGGAAAATAAGGTATAATCACACAGGAACAGTAGCACTGCTTTGACGCTGGGTGCTGCCAGTCTGCAAAACCGAGCGGAGAACTTGAGTACGACAAGGCATGAGGTACCGTGGAAAAGTGCGTGGCTTTACGCCAAGTGTAGGTTTTATACATCGCGATTTGAACGTGGAAAAGTTCTTACGCAACATTTCTGTGCGTACGCACCGTTTATACATGAGGCCCTGGAGGAGTACAGTGGTACAGGCGCACGCGTACAAAGAGCTCCATAAGGAGTGACACTTTGAACAAATACATGGATGGATCTTTTCCTTATTAATTTTGTTAATGAGTTATTATTCTTTGACAGAGCGCGTACTGCAACAAGTGAGCTTTCAGTGCGGGAAGAATTCAGGACAAGCCGGCATATGCTTACCATGGTTAATGGCGCAGTCTGTCAATTTGTGAGGCAGTTTCGGCGAACGAGCAGGCATTTGGCTTGGGTTGCCGACCTGCCATTTGTCCAGTCGCGATCACTTCCGATGCCGCTACTATGTATTTGCCAGTGTGGCACAGAATAATACATCTTTGGCCAGGTTTATACTTCACGCAATTTGATGCTTGCTCCAAGGGACACTCCTGCTACGCAAGCGTTTTAACATTTATACTTTACATAAATCTGGAAGAATCCACCAGATGGCAGTGTAAGATATTATCACGGTAAGAACAGATTCAGCTTCACTGTCTTGTGAATTGTCTGGAACATTCATTAAATTCCAATGACACCTTACCGCAATATCTCTGAAAAGCATGTTTAATGATTAAATCCATCAATCCCGGGATGTGTCCATTCCAGCAAGCATTGGGCACGAGGCAGAAACAATCCCTGACCGGAGCATCAGCTCATCGCAAGGTGAATACAAGCACTCACATACACTAGCATCATTTTAGTGTGACCAAATCTGCATATCTTTGGAAGGAAACCGGAGCACTCTGTTATTGTGTTATTGTAATTATGCATATCTAGGATGTCTGGATGACTTTGATTTATGCAGGGACGATTCCAGTTCAGCATGAAGACAATTCTTTATGTTGCCAGTTCGCATGCTTCTCAATGGTCTGGGATTTTTCAGGTGATTTTCTATGTAATAAAATTAATAAGTTATAGTGTAATGAAAATTGCATAATTAGGTCTGGACCACCCTATACATACTTTAATGCATTTCACCATGAAAGTGATATCAAGTATAAATCTAAGGATTCTAAATGTGCAGAGAGTTGGAATATCATACATATAATGTGTTCTGGATGGCGATTGCTGCTGTCAGGTCAGGAGGAAGCCCCAGAAAATAAAAGACAGCACAAAAGATGGTATGTGAGACTTTTAAAATGTATCGTGTCATTACGACCGGGAATATGCAACACTTGAATATAAAAGCACCACGAATGCATCTGTATGTCGGCATTTTGCTTCACCACATTGAACCATTTATCAAACATCGAAGCGTGCACATCGATCCCGTAGGATCCGCATAGAGGCTTTCTGTCACATGTAGATAGTAAACTGAGACTCTGACGTCACATTCCAACTTTTATCACACTGCACCCTTCAACTTTTTGCTGGTACTGCAACTCGTTCATGCGTCGCATTAATTTCTGAGGACCTGCTCAGAGGACGCGTCAAATGAACACTGGGAACGTGTGGCAGCCATTATGCGTGCGTGTACGTATTCTGAGCGTGAAATATAAACGAGCCCTTGAGTTTCTCGAGGGGAACGCATAACTGATACACGCATTACAAACCGCCAGGGTGAAGTATGCACACAAGTACTTCGTGACCACGCATGCATGTGAACGGCGCACAGGTATGTTTCAGCCAGTGTCAGCTGAGAGGCTGGAGAAAGTATAAATATCACATGTACTCTCTCATATAAGCAGACGTTATTAGCACCATAGACACAGAATTACTAGACGGCGCATGACCAGCAGCATCGTAAGTCAACGTCGCTGCCATATTGTGGCACTTCTGTGGAGTGAAGTAATGGATAAAGATGCCTCATGTATGTGCTGCTTGGGATTGTGCAAACCGCTGTACGCTCCAAACCAGATCCTGGGGGATTACATTTCATAGGTAAGGCTGAACAATTGTTTTGGTTATATTTGGCCATTAGAAAATCCCGTTTTATAATCTTAATTTTAGCTACGCCAGGCTAAGCTAGCAAAGCTATGCATTTATGTGCTCAAGTGAGCCTCCAAACAACGTTTTGGCTAAACGTATTTTGTCACTATGTAGATTGTTGTTAGCTGTTAACATTTCTCAAACTCAAAGGTTTCCCTGAGGAAGCAGTGGGAGGTAGCCCTTAGATGGGATTTTGAGAAAGCTGTCCTGTGATGTGTGCCATGCTAGTTTGGTAACAGATGCTGTACCGGCATCATATGATCAAAGCTACCACTTGCTCACATTAAAAAACAAAGGAGGTTTGATGATTCCTTTTGAGGGTACAGTCAAGGTGGTCAAAGTAGCTGAACGTGTTATCCGACAGTCGACATTAGGGCAAGTTGTCAATGTATCTTTGATCAATCAGTTTGTTCAGGTTGAGATTGGTTCAGATGATGTGTTTTTTCTCAAGGAGCACATTGAGGAAACAGTTTGAAATTGACAACAATCATTTCATGCTCATGCCTTTAGTTGTGTCTGTCTTCCACAAACTAAGGCTGCACCATATTGCCAGGCTGAATACTCTCAAATTACAGGATCTGAGTGAGTGAGAGGGAGTGTAGGTCTGTAGGAGATCAGTGAGGTTGTGGGGAGCAAGACTGAAGAGCTTTAAATGATAAGAGCGGTATTTTGTATTGTATTCAGCAGTGAACAGGGATCCAGTGAAGTTGAGAGAGAATAGGTGTAATACAGTATGTTCAGTGGATTTAGAACAGCAGGTTATTATTGAAGAACTTGTAAGCGATGGTTACATTTTTGTGGGATGCCAGTTAGAATAGTATTACAATAATCTATACGTGAGGTGACTAGGGCATTAACCAATACTTCAGTACTGTGTTGCGTAAGAACAGGACGAAGTCTAAAAATGTTTCGGAGATGAAAGAAGGCATTCCGAGAAATGTTACTTATATGGGAGGAATTATTTAATAATAATAATAATAATAATTGACATTATTAGTGTATAAATGGATATAAATAATTGCATTTAAACGGTTCACCAAAATCTGTTGTATGTAAACGATAACCCGGTTTCCACGTCTACCTGTATTAGTTTAAATGGCACTTTTGCCACTCGCAATATGGCGGATGCGCTGACGTAAATGCAGCATCTATCTATATATGTCTATGATTAGCACAACGGGTTGGTACACTGTTTTATTCTTTGAGAATGATGCCATTGATTGGTTTGTGTCAAGTAGCTGTAAAGGTAAAGCTTTCACTGCCTGTTGAGAATATGGATGTAGGATGGAATTAATTTAGACTAAAATTCTTCTGGGCTGAGCATTTTTTAAGTAGCTGTAATATGAACAAAATAAGGTTGCCAGACATACCTTATATAAGGGACATGTCCCATATTTTATAATTTTGTCCCCTGTCCCATACTGACCTTAGAGGGACACCCAAATGTCCCGTATTTAGTTCATTTTCAAATTTCATAATAAAAATATATTTTTACTACCCTCTTATGGTACTTAGTTGTAACTTTATTAGTAATTATGCCTTCTTTTCTCTGATTCTCTTGATGAAAATAACCCAAATTGTTATGTTGCGTGATATTTCATTTCATAAATACACACAAACTTTGTCTGTAATGGTGCGGAGTATCCAAACACTCATTTCTTTATTGCATTCAACAACAACAACTCTAGGGTGCACCACATATACTATAACTTGCTTGGTGCCACCTACTGGTTACTATCGGCATTGCGAAACATGTAGTTTAATACAATACATAACATATCTCCTCCCTGCTAAGATTGATTGTCAATAACACAAATAATTTTTTTTTTTTTTTAGTAACAAATATATATCTCAGAACTCTGAAAAAGAATATGCCTCTGAACTTGAACAGCCACACACTTGTATATTCTCCATCTCAGTGAGTGTTCACTCAGCACGGTAGCGTAGTGGTGGTTTAGTGATCCTCACGGGATACCGTCTGACAGTCTCTGTTACCAGAGTATGCTCCGTGTCTCGTGAATCAGTGGACTTGGGTATTCCCGGTGGTATATCTATCTCTGGAACTTGATCATTCTTGTCCTGATGAGATGTACTAGGGTGATGTGTGGTACTACTATCACTCTGGGGTAGTAACACGAGGGGGTCCACAGGAGGGTTCACTGCAGCCTGCTGAAGCTCTGGATCAGGACGTGTCAGCATCTGGTCCACATGGCGTTTCCATACCTCTTGTAGTCCCACATTTATCTTGTAAGACACTGGTCCAGTCTTCTCCACAACAACACCTTGAGTCCACTTCTCCTCACCCTTCCTATAGTCACGCACGAGGACAGGCTCTCCTACATCAAACTGTCTGTCCTTGGAGCGTGGTTGGCGGTGCTCTTGTTGAGCATCTTGTGACCTGTGCACTACACCAGCAACACTGGGTTTCAGGAAGTCCAGCCGTGATCGCAGCTTGCGTCCAAGGAACAACATAGCTGGTGTCTCCTTTGTTGTTGCATGAGGGGTATTGCGGTATGTTAACAGAAATGTATCCAGGCGTTGTTGCACAAGTGCTGTGCCTCTAGAAGATTTTAAGGAATGTTTGAATGTCTGCACGAAACGCTCGGCCAAGCCATTGGTGGCAGGATGGTATGGAGCTGAGCGGATGTGTCTTACTCCGTTGGACTTCAAGAATGTATTAAACTCTTCAGAACAGAACTGAGGTCCATTATCACTCACAAGGATGTGTGGAATGCCAAATCGACTAAAAAGGCTTCTGAGCACTTGAATGGTCTTACCGGCGGTGGTGTTGTCCATAATATGCACCTCAGGCCACTTGGAATGTGCATCTATCACGACCAGGTACATATTTCCTTCAAATGGACCCGCAAAGTCCACATGTATCCTTTCCCAGGGACTAGAGGGCCACATCCAAGGGTGTAAAGGTGCTAGCCCAGGCTCTTTTTGCATACTCTGACAAGAGTGGCAGGATTTAGCTTGGAGCTCAATTTGAGAGTCGATGCCAGGCCACCATACGTAACTACGTGCCAAGCTTTTCATTCGCACTATACCTGGATGTGCTATATGGAGCTCTTTCAGAACCCGGGGGCGCAGTTTTGGTGGAACAATCACTCACACCCCACATGAGGCATCCCAGTTGTATTGTAAGATCATGCCGACGCAGTAAGTAGGGTGCCAGTTCTTCATCTGCATCCTTTGCAGCTGGAAAATGCCCAGTGGTGACCATTTCCACAACACGAGATAAAATGGGGTCAGACATGGTGTGCCGCTTGATCTCGGTGTTACTAACTGGTAGGGTGTCCAACTGAGACGTGTAAAATACATCTACTGCGCTTAGTTTCTCTTTGTGAGCATGGGGGAGTGGTAAGCGTGAAAGACCGTCAGCATTTGCATGTAAGGCACCTTTCCGATATTGAATGGTGTAATCATGCGCAGACAGGAGGAGTGCCCAACGCTGCATTCGGGCGGCAGCCATTGACGGCGATTACTTTTCGATGGGCTCAAGATGGAGGTTAATGGGCGATGGTCTGTGAGCAGCGTGAACTTGTTACCGTAGAGGTACTGGTGGAACTTGCGTATCCAAAGACTATCGCAGCCTCCCTTTGATCTGAGCATAATTTTGTTCTGCCTTACTAAGAGTTCGTGATGCATAGGCTATCGGTTTTTCTTTGCCATCAGGCATGACGTGTGAGAGCACAGCTCCGACCCCATAAGGTGAAGCATCGCACGCAAGTCGAAGGGGCAGTTCTGGATGGTAATGGGTCAATACCTCCTGCGATACTAGGAGTAATTTAGCATCCTGGAATGCAGACTCACAGGCTGATGTCCATTGCCATGGCTTCTCCTTATTTAGCAGTTCATTCAGTGGTTTCAAGATAGTGGACAGGTCAGGGATGAAACGTCCGTAGTAGTTTAACATTCCCAGAAAAGAACGTAATTGACTAACCTCTTGTGGTGCTGGGGCCTCCACAATGGCACGCACCTTTTCTGGTGATTTGTGAAGTCCTGCTGCATCAATTATGTGACCCAAGTATTCCACAGACTCCTGGAAGAACAAGCACTTCTTTGTTTGAGATGCAGGCCATACTCCTCTAGCCTACTCAAAACTGTATCCAGAGTTTTGAGGTGGGTCTGCCCATCAGGACCACTCACAAGGATATCGTCCAGGTAACAGTGAGTATATGGCAGTCCAAGGAGCACTTGGTCCATAGCCTTCTGAAATAAAGTGGGTGATGATGCTACACCAAAAGGTAAGCGATTAAAACAGAATAGTCCTTTTTGCGTTGAGATAGTCAGCAGCTCCCTAGACTTCTCTTCCACTTCCATCTGTAGATAGGCATTTGATAAGTCTAACTTACTAAAGTGTTGACCACCTGCTAGAGAGGCAAAAAGATCCTCAATGCGTGGAATTGGGTACTTATCCACACAAAGAGCTGGGTTGAGTGTGACCTTGAAATCCCCACAAAGTCTAATTGTGCCATCCTTTTACTTACGGGCACCACAGGTGTGGCCCAGTCACTGTGCTCCACTGGTGAGATCACTCCAAGCTCAGTCAGGCGTTTTAGCTCGGCCTCCACTCGAGGTCGAAGAGCATAAGGGACGTTCCGTGGTGGACAGAATCTGGGTGCACTGTTAGGTCTGAGAGTCAGTCTGGCTTTAATTCCTTTCATTGTGCCTAGCTTTTAGAGAAAACAGCTGAATGTCTCTTTAACACAGACTCCAAGTTTTCTTTTTCTCTTTGCTCCATGGCATGCACCATTTTTAAGTCTTTCCAGTTCAGTTTAATAACTCTCAGCCATTCTCTACCAAACAGTGGGGGTGCATCTACTTTCACTACATACAAAGGCAACTTAGCACACTGATTATTTAATTTGACTTGCACTTTGATAACCCCTTCAGGTGCCAGCGGCCCCAGTGTATGTCTTTAGCATGACATCCGTGGGTTGCAGAGCCACTTGGCTCAGTGTGCTTCTATATTGCTCCCAGGGAATTAAAGACACTGCAGCCCCTGTATCCAATTCCATTTCCATTTTCTTCCCGTTTACTATAGGCAGCACGGAAATTCGTGCATATTTGCCTTGTTGAGACAAAGAATACAGTCCTAACTCATTGTCAGTATCAGATTTATTTTCTTCATTCTCACTTTCATCTTTCCCTGCCTCGACATGATGAATTCTCTTCTTATTTTGCACCCTTCGCTTAACTGCATAATCCTTCTGAGTAAGATTTCCCTCTTTCCATTTCTTTTCTCTGTCCTGATAGCTTTTGGTTTTGTCCCTACACATGTTCTTAGTGTGGCCTTTTTTTCCACACTGGTGGCAGTCACGGTCTTTATACCAGCAGTCATCATCAGTATGATTCATTTTCCCGCAACGGCGGCATTTGTCACAGTTTTTAGAAAGCACCGCATTCACTTTAAGGGAAGCATTTAACTGCTGCACGTCGCGCGCTGCCGTCTCCGCAGAAACTGCGTAATCAACTGCTTTCTGAAACGTGAGATCTTTCTCAGTCAACAGGCGCTTCTGAACAGTTTCACACTTTAGTCCACACACAAACCTGTCTCGTAGTGCGTCTTCCAAATATGCACCAAACTCGCAATGTTCCGAAAGACTTTTCAGCACCGCTACGTACTGTGCTATCGTTTCCCCTTCCCCCTGATTACGCTTGTGGAACCGGTATCTCTCCGCTATCACGAGTGGTTTCGGGGCGAAATGAGCTTGTAAAACCTCCACAACACGGTGATATTCCATCTCCCCTGGCTTCGTTGGCGCTACCAAACTGCGTAGCAGTCCGTACGTTTTAGGTCCCATTACACTAAACAACACAGGCAATTTCTTCACGGTCGTAATGTCATTAGCCAGTATGTAATGTTCAAAACGTTCAATATACGTCGTCCATTGCTCACCAGCGTCCTCGAAGGGATCCATCCGTCCGATTACTCCAGCCATGTCGTCGGCACCTTGCACTCCACGTTAGACTCAGAGGCGGAAAAACGGCTCCTTTAAACAGTCTAAACCAGCTTACTAGCTAGCCACTACACAGCGCGGTCGGTTCTTCTCGTTGACACAACTCGTCGCCAATTTATGTTATGTTGCGTGATATTTCATTTCATAAATACACACAAACTTTGTCTGTAATGGTGCGGAGTATCCAAACACTCATTTCTTTATTGCATTCAACAACAACAACTCTAGGGTGCACCACATATACTATAACTTGCTTGGTGCCACCTACTGGTTACTATCGGCATTGCGAAACATGTAGTTTAATACAATACATAACACAAATGTAACGAGGAAACTCGTGTTTGCTGCCTGTTTGCAACTTGTTCAGTTGCTATGGTTGGCTAAGGACAGCGACACTGTTACCATTTTGTTCTCCAGCTGCGCTGCTGTGCAGTTCTGTATCAGCACTGCAACATACAGTGTTAACAAAGTTTGTTGTTACTACTTGCCACGGCCCACTTTTTTTCTAACTGTGTGTATTAAATAATAATATTTCTCTGTTGTCTGTATTAAATAAATATTTTCAAATTATTTCACTTTTACAGATTTTTTTTTGCTTGTATTAAATCATTTTCAAATGATTTTACTTTTGTTTTCCTCATAACCCATTAAAATCCTTCCTTTATGTTTTAAATTTATGTCTCTACTTTTATATAATATATTGGACTGGGTGTGTAGGGGACATGTATAAATTTATATATATAGTAATAATATAGAGAAATTGTAAGAGTGTCCCGTATTTCTAATTTTCTAATCTGGCAACCCTAGAACAGACTGTTTTTGGCGGATTTTTTTTTTGTAGGAAGTATAAGGTAATTAAGAAAGGTGTGTGCCAGGAGAGGATCGCATGTTTTACCATAATATATATATATATATATATATATATATACAGTATATATATATATATATACAGTATATATATATATATATATATATCCATCCATTATCCAACCCATTATATCCTAACTACAGGGTCACAGGGGTCAGTGGCAAGAAAGGCAGGAAACAAACCCCGGCAGAGCACCAACCATCGATATATATATATATATATATATATATATATATATATATATATATATATATATATATATATATATATATATATACTAATAAAAGGCAAACCCCTCACTGACTGACTCACTGACTCACTGACTGACTCACTCACTCATCACTAATTCTCCAACTTCCCGTGTAGGTAGAAGGCTGAAATTTGGCAGGCTCATTCCTTACAGCTTCCTTACAAAAGTTGGGCAGGTTTCATTTCGAAATTCTACGCATAATGGTCATAACTAGAAGTGATTTTTCTCCATTTACTGTAATGGAGTTGAGCTCGAAAGCCGTGGGTGCCGGAGTTTCATGTGACATCATCATGCCTCTTACGTAATCACGCATTACGTAGAAAACCAGGAAGAGCTACAAAAAGCGCTGAAGAAAACATGCATTATATAATTAAGAAGGCAGCGAAACAATTAGAAGCAAGCGAGTGACATATAAAACCATATTCAGCGGCTCACGTGAATTGATGCAGTGCACAGACAAAAAGCAACAGCAAAGAGTGCTGAACAAAAAATGAATTACACTGCTATGCTCAAATAGACAAACCGCACGCCGTGGCGCAATAGTAGAGGCTTCTCCTCTAACGCCGAGGTTCGATTCCTGCGAGGGGATGCACTGAGTATGTACGCGTGCTTCTCGATTCATTTTAGCCTCGCATCCCCTTGGTTTGAGACGTATGAAAAAATATGCGGTTAACGCAGAAAGACAGATCACCAGTTGAAGCTTTATGAATAATGGATATTTTATTCGCGATCAATGATTGTTTTGGTAAAGCCATACTCAGTGTATTCATTAGATGAATGGTAAAAAAGTAAGAGTGAGCAGAGGGTAACTTATTGAGGCACACAGGCAAAACCACAATAGCATGCAGGCTCAATGTACTGTAGTGCGCGTCAACTCGATCTGAATTGCGCAATCACATTCGAAAAAATATTTCTTTTCAAGTTCTATTTAGTCCATATGTGTCAAACTCAAGGCCCACGGGCCACATCCAGCCCAGCGTGTAATTATATCCGGCCCGCGAGATCATTTTATATACTGTATTATTGTTATTAATGGCCCGGGGATATGAAGCGCTGGTAACACAATAAACTACAGATCCCATAATGCAGCGCTTCAGCTGCCTTTCTGAACACTTATCGCGTTAATCAAGTCTAGCTTATGATGCTGCAAGTTATTGCAAAGCTAGCCCACATGATGTCAAAGAGAAAAGGTGATTCTGAACATAGAGCCTTTAAAAATCGATGGGAGGCTGAGTATATGTTTACTGACATTTCCGGTAAACCCGTGTGTCTCATTTGTGGAGCTACTGTGGCTGTAATTACAGAATTTAATCTAAGACGGCACTATGAGACAAAACATCAAGATAACCTGAAAGACCTGAATGCAATGCACAAGATACAGAAAGCAGAAGAGTTAAAGAAGAATCTGACACTTCAGCAGACGTTTTTACCCGTGCAAAATCACAAAGTGATTTCAAGTGAGGGGCGGCACGGTGGCGCAGTGGTAGCGCTGCTGCCTCGCAGTTAGGAGACCCGGGTTCACTTCCCGGGTCCTCCCTGCGTGGAGTTTGCATGTTCTCCCCGTGTCTGCGTGGGTTTCCTCCGGGCGCTCCGGTTTCCTCCCACAATCCAAAGACATGCAGGTTAGGTGGATTGGCGATTCTAAATTGGCCCTGGTGTGTGGGTGTGTTTGTGTGTGTCCTGCGGTGGGTTGGCACCCTGCCCGGGATTGGTTCCTGCCTTGTGCCCTGTGTTGGCTGGGATTGGCTCCAGCAGACCCCCGTGACCCTATTCGGATTCAGCGGGTTAGGAAATGGATGGATTTCAAGTGAAGCTACTTTTATGGGAGACACAAATGCACCAGTGCAACTTGCCCCACTTTCCCTGTTGCCAAGTAATCTTGAACCAAATCGGCACAACGGTGTTCCCAAATACACACTTTGCTGATAAACTGAGCGCACTGCGCACTGAGTTTGCACGGCGCTTTGGTGACTTTGAAGAACAAAAAAAAAATTTTGAGTTTTTTCGCAACCCATTTGCCGGCGATGTGGAAACTGCACCTGTGCAGATTCAGATGGAGGTGATTGAGCTGCAGTGTAATGGCACACTGAAGGCAAAGTACGATACTGAACGGCCCGCACAGTTTATTCACTCCATTCCCGCAGAAATGCTCCAGCTCCGTCTACATGCGGCTCGAACCTTTGGTACCACATATCTGTGTGAGAAGCTCTTCTCAGTGATAAAGACTAACAAAACAGCACACAGAAGTCGCCTCACTGATGAGCACCTGCAGTCCATCCTGAGAATCTCCACAACACAGAACCTCACACCAAACATAAACGAACTTGTTGCCAAAAAAAGATGTCAGGCGTCCAGCTCTGATAAAATGACATATGAGCAAAGACAACTGAATGATTTGATTTGTTATTGCTGAAAGGAACACATTTTATTTATATTTCCAGGATTTGTTATGCACCATGTTCATATTTGAATTCATATAATTTTGACAGGATATATTTTTATGGAGAGCAAAATCTTTTGGGATATTTAAAATTTAAGTTTATTTTTATATAAAATTACATAAGAGTAAAGAAATGTGAATGTTTGTTCTTTTAACGTTTACTTTATTTCTAACTTGTTTAATTTAGACAGGATATATTTTTATGGAGAGCAAAATATTATAAGTTATTTAAGGTTTGAGTTGATTTATTCGAATAATATTCTGTCGACTAAATAAAAATTCCTTCTATTTAAAATTTAAATAGAACTTGAACAGAAACGATAGTTCATAATATCCACGCAGACTTGCACGTAAGAGCGGGAGTCATCCGCTTTAACAAGCAGCGTATTGCACTGATACGAAATAGCCTGCCCACTTAATTATTTAGGAATGGATAAATAAATTAAGATTTACAAATAATGTTTTTCATTTTTCTTCCTTGATGGATTCTGGCACCCCCAGCAACAGTTGGTCGCACCCCAAAGACTGTATATATGTGTGTATGTGTGTGTGTGTGTATATGTATATATGTAGATATGTATGTATATATATGTTTATATATATGTGTGTGTATGTATATATATATATATATATATATATATATGACAGCAACACTCATCACACACAACAGTGACAAAACAATTACATTGACAATCATGTTACATTATTTTCAAAATGTTTCCTTTTCTTTTTCATTACTTCTTTAACACACTACTTCTCCGCTGCGAAGCACGGGTATTTTGCTAGTATATATATATATATATACATACACAGTGGAACGTCATTTTGCGAGTAACTTGGTTTACAAGTGTTTTGCAAGACGAGCTAAATTTTTTAATAAATTTTGACTTGATAAACAAGCGATGTCTTGCAATACGAGTAGTATGGATACACTTTGTCTGCTGAGCGTCATGTGATCACAACTGAGCAGACTGTTCTCTCTCGCTCGCGTGTCTCTCTCTCTCCTTATCTCTCGCTCGCGCTCTCTCACTCCTTATCTCTCTCGCTCGCGCTCTCTCTCTCTCCTTATCTCAGCTTGCTCGCGCTCATCTCTCTCTCTCTTCTCTTGAGGGCAATCATCTCCTATTCTCCACCTGAGTCTGTGTGCCTCACTCATATAGTCAACAGCCATACAAGCATATACTGTTTGTGACTGTGTATATGTGTGTGTGTGTGTGTGTGTGTGTGTGTGTGTGTGTGCGCAACGTGTGTGCTGTGAAGTGCAAGTCTTGTGCCCCAAAACATGAAGCTGAGTCTCAGTACTTTAACAACACCAGCTTTATTTAGCTTGAAACAGCAACAGGGCAGTTATTTATTGTAGCGGGATCTTTATAATGTTCCTTGTATCACCCATCGACGGCAGGCGCTTATATCTGCAATCTTTTTGGATACGCTTATACAGAGAACTGCTACAGCGCTGAGAGACTGCGATTGCTTTGGGACACTCTTCCGCGTGTCGTTCTACTGGGTGGAATCCCACAAGAGTTTAGAAACTCACTCACACCAAGCCATGATTCTTTTTAAAGGTAAAGTGCAGGTTAATTTGTTTTATGTATTTTTACTTTATATTTTCTATTAATCATTTTTATATGAATAGTTTTGGGTTGTGGAACTAATCATCTGAATTTCCATTATTTCTTATGGGGAAATTCAATTAGATATACGAGTGCTTTGGACTGTGAGCATGTTTCCGGAACGAATTATGCTTGCAAACCGAGGTTCCACTGTATATATATATATATATATATATATATATATATATATATATATATATATATATATATATAAACTGCTCAAAAAAATTAATGGAACACTTTGAAAGCACATCAGATCTCAATGGGAAAAAGAAATCCTCCTGGATATTTATACTGATATAGACTGGGTAATGTGTTAGGAACGAAATGATGCCACATCGTTTGATGGAAATGAAAATGATCAACCTACAGAGCCCTGAATTCAAAGACGCCCCAAAAATCAAAGTGAAAAAATTATGTGGCAGGCTAGTCCATTTTGCCAAAATTTAATTGCAGCAACTCAAAATTGTACGCAGTAGTTTGTATGGCCCCTGTGTTCTTGTATACATGCCTGACAACACCGGTGCATGCTTCTAATGAGATGACAGATGGTGTTGTGAGGGATCTCCTCCCAGATCTCGACCAGGGCATCACTGAGCTCCTGGACAGTCTGAGGTGCAACCTGGTGGCATTGGATGGACCAAAACATAATGTCCCAGAGGTGTTCTATTGGATTTAGGTCAGGAAAGTGTGGTGGCCAGTCAATGGTATCAATTCCTTCATCCTCCAGGAACTGCCTGCATACTCTCACCACATGAGGCCAGGAATTGTCGTGCACCAGGAGCCACTGCACCAGCATAGGGTCTGACAATGGGTCCAAGGATTTCATCCTGATACCTAATGGCAGCCAAGGTGCCTTTGTCAAGCCTGTAGCGGTCTGTGTGACCCTCCATGGATATGCCTCCCCAGACAATCATTAACCCACCACCAAACTGCTCATGCTGAATGATGTTACAGGCAGCATAATGTTCTCCATGGCTTCTCCAGACCCTTTCACTTCTGTCACGTGCTCAGGGTGAACCTTCTCTCATCTGTAAAAAGCACAGGGCACCAGTGGTGCATCTGCCAATTCTGGTATTCTATGGCGAATGCCAATCAAGCTGCATGCTGCTGGGCAGTGAGCTCAGGGCCCATTAGAGGACATGGGGCCCTTGGGTCACCCTCATGAAGTCTTTCTGGTTGTTTGGTCAGAGACATTCACACCAGTGGCCTGTTGGAGGTCATTTTGTAGGGCTCTGAAGTGCTCATCCTGTTCTGCTTTTCCCAAAGGAGCAGATACCGGTCCTGCTAATGGGTTAAGAACCTTCTATGGCCCTCTCCAGCTCTCCTAGAGTAACTGCTTGTCTCCTGGAATCTCCTCCATGCCCTTGAGACTGTCCTAGAAGACACAGCAAACCTTCTGGCAATGATACGTATTGATGTGCCATCCTGGAGAAGTTGGACTACCTGTGCAACCTCTGTAGGTTCCAGGTATCGCCTCATGCTACCAGTAGTGACACTGACTGTAGCCAAATGTGAAACTAGTGAAAAACAGTCAAAAAAGATGAGGAGGGAAAAATGTCAGTGGCCTCCACCTGTTAAACCATTCCTGTTTTGGGGGTCATCTCATTGTTGCCCCTCTAGTGCATTTGTTGTTAATTTCATTAACACCACAGCAGCTGAAACTGATTAACAACCTCCTCTGCTACTTAACTGACCAGATTAATATCCCATAAGTTTCATTGACTTTATGCTATACTCTGATTAAAAAGTGTTCCTTTAATTTTTTTGAGCAGTATATATATATATAATTTTTTTTATGAACTTGTGCCTTTATTATGCATTTTTCTGAATGACGTTTTTTTTTCACTGTGATATTATTTATTTTGATTTGCTTTTAACTTCTATATCACTTTTTTGGTATTTGGTGCATTTCATTAATTATTTAAAGTGCACTTGAATATTTTATTTATTATTAATGGATTTTGCACAATAAAAAACTTCTTTGTTTTTGCACAAGTACACCTGTTTGCACCACTGACCCCTCCATTCCACATTCCCTTTGTCCTGGTGTTTTCCGTGCCATTGCTGATGGATAAGTACACCAGGGCACTGACATTTTCACAGCAGTGAATGTTTTGTTTTTTGTTTTTTTGAGCTGGAGTGCCATTTTATTTAAATATTTGATTAATTAAACTATGCATGTGCTATGGTGGCCTTATTAATTACAACAATGGTAGACTGTATAGCGGCCTTAAATCTAACATGAGAGTTGTGTAACATTACAGCTCAAGCATAGATGGCACTAGATGGTCACTATATACGGTAAACTCGGATCTCTTCTTTCCATGCTGTGTTACTTTCTAAATTGCATGATCTTAGAATCCGGAGTCCCAAATGACCTCAGTGTTGATATTGCCTGAGTTTATGAAAATATCCATCCATCCATCCATTTTCCAACCCACTCAATCCGAACACAGGGTCACTGGGGTCTACTGGAGCCAATTCCAACCAACACAGGGCACAAGGCAGGAACCAATCCCGGGCAGGGTGCCAAACCACCGCAGGACCCACACAAACACAACCACACACTAAGCACACACTAGGGCCAATTTACAATCGTCAATCCACCTAACCTGCATGTCTTTGGACTGTGGGAGGAAACCGGAGAGCCCGGAGGAAACCCACACAGACACCGGGGAGAACATGCAAACTCCACGCAGGGAGGAACCAGGAAGTGAACCTGGGTCTCCTAACTGTGAGGCAGCAGTGCTACCCACTATGTCAACGTGCTGCCCTTTATGAAAATATGCAAAAAAAGAAAACAAATCCGTTTTCTGACTAAACTGAATTTAGACAAATGTCAGATATCTACAAGGCAGCTTCATCAATAATTCATGTTAAAGTAATTGGAATGCCAATTTGTCAAACTTAATAACATTGTATTGATGTGTAAACTTGTCGATATTTGCTTTTTCTTCTTCAAAAACAGAAATGAAACCACAAGCACTAGCAGCATTTTTGCTATTGCATTAAAAGAAACTGGTAATAATTTTGAAAAACATATTTCTTGCTTTCAAAATGTGCAAAACATTGTGACAAAGCTGTGATGTATCGAACTTTGTTCAGATCACACACTGATTCATTTGTACTGTAGATGGATATCTGGCTTTTTTATTGCAGGGAACCACTCCAAGATTGGGACAGAATTCCCATATGCCATTTTCTCATCCGATGGACAAAGCACTTAACGTCTTTGGGATGCAGGTAGAAATAAGCACACTTTCAGAAAATTCATCCAGACACAAGAAGGGCACACACTAATTGCATTATGGGCATTATTGCAGAATTTTAAAATGTACAAGTTAAAGTCCATTAGAACAAAGTCTGTTTTAACATTTTTTTTCTTTGGGCCTTGCCAAAAAACTCAGTATAGTGTAGTCCATTTCATCTGCAGAATTCACTACAACAAATTCATTCTCTATGAAAAAACAGCAAAGCATGAGGATTTCTTATGGCCTTGGCCCAAAAGGTGCAGCTCAGGAGCTCCACTGAACAGCCAGTTGGATTGCATGTTTATGTCACTTCATCCACTTGACATTCATTGCACTCTTGTGGCAGAGTGGAGCTTGAGACGGGTTACTGCAGACCGGAGGCATTGTGGGTGGATCTAGGGATGGGACAAATGTCAATCAAATTTGACTTCAGTTCTACTTGTCGAGCTCTGGAGATCTGCTGTGGCTGGACTAGATTGATGATTAATTTTTGGTTTGCCCTTCAGCCAGCATGTTTATGCTACTTAACCTGTTTCCATTGTACAGTATTTCATAAATTCACAAAGATTTTACTCTGTGAACACCTGCACACTGTAATCCATCCATCTATTATCCAACCTGCTATATCCTAACTGCAGGGTCAGGGGGTCTGCTTGAGCCAATACACTGTACTCTTTTAAAAAAAAAATTTGTTGCATTTGAATGCATCTTTACATTTTTTGCTCACAAATGAATGCATCCAAGGGTTTCTATTTTCAAATGTGACCTTTATTTCCTCTAGCTTTTTATAATGATCTTTTTATGTAGCACCATTTATGAAAGTTAAGGTGACTCAAGTGGCACTCACTCTGGAAAGTCGGCGTTATGGACATTAAGGGGAGCCTTTTAACTCCATGCCATGGAACTCAAAGTAGTAATACTGACTGTGCTATGGACGCCAATTGGCACCGTTTATGTAATTCAAGAGGCTCCATATGGGCTTCGATCTAAACTAATGGAAGTAGTTTACTTTATAGAAAAAGTAGGAATTCACGCTGCCTATGGTACTAGCAAGAAGGAAAAAGATGTTGCCATCAAGTTTAGCATTCCGCAGTCAGATTTGTGAACTATATATGACAAAAGACTGCATTATGCTCCAATTCCATCATAACAAAGTCCACATTATGACAAATTGTTTTTACAGTCCAGGGCACTCTGTTCTATCAAAATTGACCGGTAAATATTTAAATGTTTTAAGCAATCAATAAAAGTGTAACTGAAGCATTATATACAGTATACAACCGTACACAGAATGAGTGTCAATTATCAGCTTAATCCAAATAAAGTGCCTTTGGGAGTCAAAGCCTAACTGAGAAAACTGAGCAACAAGAACTGGTAAAAGGTACCATTCCAGAGAAAGAAATGCTGCAGGAATAGTGGAGGACAAACAGAAAGAAAATTCTCAACTTTTAATCTCTATGTGGAGGTGGATGGGCTACTAGGAGCTGAGAGGTCCTACTAATTTAGGGTGTGCTCCAGAAGGGTCCAGAACAACGGAAGGAGAAAAAGAGAGGGGTGTGCCAAGTCAGGATGTCTTCAACATTCGCACAGGTTTCTAAAAGAAATGCAAGACAATACATTAGGGATAGAGAGGCCACACAGGAATAGCAGACGTTAGTACGGCTCCATAAGACTTAATCAAGTCAGCAAAGAGAAGCTGCCCTGGATAGATGGGCTGGGACTCTTCATCTGAAGAAAGTAGGCAGCCCAGACACTGGCTAACGGAAAGTGGAAATAAAAATAAATAAAAAACCATGCTCTAATCTGACTGATCTGGTCCCAGAATTTTGCCCACACCCAGTTCTGTTTCTGTTGTAATTTTACATTATATCATTTTATGTTTCTAATGGATTTTTATGTGGATATTTTTTATGATTATATCTGTAATGTCACTGTAGCTACATATTGTACTATTGTAGTATTGTGCTATACTCACCTGCACTGACCCATTGGATCTTTACTCCTTTCACAGCCCTTTATGGTAGCTTGCTATTCTTAGAAGGCTGGCTCGCTTAGCCACTACTAGTTAGAGATTGTGCGACTGTGGCAAGATTTTCATTTTTATAGGCCAAACCCCACAGCTGGCTCAGAAGATGCTAATTTGAATAACAGAATTTCAGCTCATACTGCTGCTGACTCAGCGAAGGAGTCTTCCCGAGGCTGGCACGACTTGTAAGTTCTGTTATGTAGTGAGCGCAGGTGTCCCTAGCAACCATTTACAACTCCTTACAACAGTGTACAAACTCTTTGAAATAGTGGGGTTGTCTTCCACTGCAGTCTTACAACTAGTGATGAAGGCAAAGCAGCAGTGGTCTTGAGTGCCATGTTGATTGGGTCGTGCTGTAGGTATGTTGAGTGCTGCGTTGTCATAAGGGGAAGCAATGATGTTTAATGCTGCCCTTACTTGTGGTGATCTGTACATTATATGTGGGCGGATGCGCCTCCTTATGAGGAGCTGTAGAGGTACTGGTGTCTTGGCTGCCTTCCTACCTGAACTAGCACTGCCACCAGCATTCTAGATCCTGGATCTCAGCTTGAAGATTATCCCTCCATGGCCACTCTGAAGTACTGCTACAGTCTACCTCAGTCTTTCCCTGCACAGTCTTGTTATCAACTTCACCTCACAGTGCTCACTTGGGGTCAGATCTACCATACTTTCCCCACAGCACTATGAGCCAATCCAAGCCAGGATTTTTTCTGAAGCTCCGACAGCGGATAAGCACCCATAAAAGTGGATGTTACTTGAAGGACAAACATCAAATTTTCAGGAGCTACAGAGGTTGAAGTATCTCAGTTGCCTTCCTTCCTGTATAGATGTCATAACCAGCATTCCAGATCCTGGATCTAAGCTTCAAAACTATGTAGCAGTTCCTCATTAAGAGGCCAGCAAGTCCATTTTTGGTCTCCTTGGTATTCTGTAAATTTGCTGAGTCAGACTGTAGGTCTTCTACTTATCCCTCTGCTAACACCAATGCAGTATTGCACAGTGCTTACCTGTGCTGACCCAGTGGACCCACGCTTATTTCGTTGCTCTTTTTAGTAGCTGGTTATCGTTAGAAGGACAATTCACTTGGTGAAACTAGTTGGAGATTGCATATATGAGACCTGAAAGCTCATTTGAGTAATACCAAGCCAGCTCATATTAAATGAAGTCATCTCCAGCCTGATGTAACTTGTAAGCACCATTATACTATGTTTTCACTGCCATTTTGAATTTTGTTACATTACTGTGGGTTTATTGCTGTTGATAACAATCAACCTCATGACCAAATGTTTGATGCATGATGTCATCACCACACTGTGTTATACCGGTTCCGCAGCTCAGAATAAAAGACCACTTTTAAATAAATAATCACCGTACTCGTGGCTTATAGAGGGGGTGTGGTAGTGTGGCCAGAGAGGTTCTCTGACGCGACGTGCTACAGCGTTTGTGTCAAGAGCACAGAGGATTATCAGGATACAGCTTCCAGCCCTGGACGACATTTATAGCACACGCTGCCTAAGGAAAGCCAACAGCATCTGCATGAATTCCACTCAGCCATGCTGCAGTCTATTTGAACTTATTCCTACCTCATGCTTGATGCTTGCTGGGATTGGCGTGACCCTAGATGGATGGAGTGATTAAACATGTATAACAAAGATTTTTTTCCATAAAACTTTTGAAGAATCAGCATTTTAAGCTTATAGCTGGCTTTACATTTATTACAGAGCTCATTTGGGTGGTGATTGGTTACGTGGAGAAAGAAAACGGAAAGACGGGAATTGGTGGTTGGTACGTTTGACAGAGACAGTGCTCCTGAAGGAGACAGGAACAATCCCTGGATGGGGGAAGCCAGCTCATCACTACCACTGCGCCACCATGGCCCCACATGTTTAATACATGCTTTAATGCATTTCATCATGAAAATGATATCAAATATACATCTTACCATAATGTTCAGAAAGCAGTAATATCATGAATGTAATTACGACCAGTGTCTGCACACTCCTGTCTATGAAAGAGAAAACCCTTCAAGAAGCCCATAGCGATTAATGACTGGGTCAGGGAACACATGCTACTTTAGCTATGATGGGATTTGAGAAACTCTAGTAAATTACACATCGGTTTTTAGAGATGAAGTTTACAATGTTCTACTTTAATGACAAAATAAACTATGAGATTAAAGCGGAAATTTCGATATTGAAGTGTACATTTTGACCATTTTTTCTTCACTGTGTCCCTACATTTTTTCTCTTTCGCTGTGTCTTAATATGCTTCCATATGATACTCTTATGGTGGGCTTTGACTCGCCTTTTCACCTCGTCTTTGATATCTGACAACTTTGTTTTTATTTCGGACACTGTGCGACTTTCTGAACTTGAACTTTCAAGCGTCTCTGTATCACTCCATCACTTTCTTTTTGTTGCTTATAACACTGCTTAAGCCAACAAATAGCATGTTTTTCTTTGCCTCCACTTCGCACTCACTTTCTGTCCTTTTGCTATTTATATTAATTTGCATATTCAAAAGGGGCGTGATTCTAGGAGGAGTCAGGGTGGAGCAGCAGGCATGTGCATGAGCGTTGCTTTTCACACTGACTGGGAGTTATGGAGTTGAAGTGCATGGTAGTTAGCTTACGCATGGTTTTGTGAATCTGGTTTTTTTCTGCGTACACACATTTCCACTTTTGTCCGTATGCCATGTTTTAGTGTGAATTCTACGCACGGCATTATACATGAGGCCCCTGTTGACTGGTTTTATTTTGAGATGACTTTGTATCCATGGAACGTTTGTGGATTGTTTAAGACACACATAAACTATTAGGTCTCTCAACAATTACTTTTTTTATTGAATTAAAAATGCAGGTGTGAAAGTCCATGAAAAACAAAAGAATAAATAATTATAATCAGAAATACTGTAGTAAAGATATGATGAGCAAATGCGAAAATCTGTGTCTGATTCTAGTGAAAAGAAATGACAAAAGTAAAATAAACTGATTTTAGAAACAATGAGATAACAAGGAATGCGCCAGGACAATACACAGAGTGGGAGTTGATAGACCATAGAGAAGGAGCTCAACAGGAAGACAGCAGTGCTGTGTGGAGCAGAGCTATTGTAAGCGTTCATAAAGGTCACTTCCCTTTAGCTTCCTACCCCAAACAAAGAGCTTATTTCTTTCCAGTCCTACATGGCTGATTGCAGTGTTTTTTCAGGATATCTTGCGGCTATCTGATATGTTAATGCATTATAGCTCAATGTCCTAGCATGCCACATTGTCAGTTGTTTTTTATGCTTGTTTTTAAGTATGATTTCTGCCTTATGGTGCTTTGACCCTTGCTTGATTCCTGCCTAATCTGTACAGTCTGCATAATGTTTCCAGAATGCTGGATCCATGAGGCAGCAATGCTAACCATTAATTTTGATTTTATGTAATCTGACATTAAATTCCATGATACACATGGATCAGGACACTTATTTTTACTTTGATGAGATGCATTTGCTTCTGTCAAACAATTTTGCTTTAATTAGGTTAGACCTTGTGCTGTGTGTTTTGACTGCGCCTTTTTTCGTGTTTGCAGTTTGTTACTTCCTAGGGCATACTGAGTAGTTCTCAAAGAGCTTGCTATAAATTTAAAACAAACATGGATACGTAATCATGGCGACTCACGGGGCCAAGCAAAAAAATATGCAGAAGAGTTCAGCATAAATGCAAACTGTAGCAGGCTGAAGTTAAGAACTATGACAAAAATTGATGCAGTAAAATGTTTGAATATCAAATAATTCCCCTAGCTGAAATATAATTCTGCAATTGAGATTTGCACAGAGATTCATGATTCATTTTTATTTTTGGAGGTTTATGTGCTTTCAATTCGATGGCCTCCACTTATATTATGTTTGATGGAGCGATACATGCTTTGCCTGCTCGGTTTGAAGATAACTGCTATCTTTAAATTGCTCTATCTCTGATATAAGGTCCTTCACAAGCAGTAAAATAGTACTACCTTACTATATGGTGGAATCATTCAGGAAAAAGCGAGGTGCATATGATTAAACAATAGAGATCATGAGCACTTACAGAATGTGTGGATAAGCCATCTTTACAGAGGCTCTGTGAAATAAATGGAACAGCAAAGAGATAGGGAATGACTGGGTAAAAAGATAAGATGCCTGAACTGACACACACGCCATAGTGCTATCAATCAACCAAAATACCATCAGTCACACAACTCAGCTTCAGTTTCTGGCAGGAGGCAATCTGGGAAGCTTTGCATTGTGGCTGTAGTGAAAGGCACCCTATCATTTTCTTCATAGCAACATCTAAGGACTCCGAAACTGCTATTTTTGTTGTAATCAGAAGCCAGTTCTTGCATCAAGCAAACTACTCATTTAATTAGGTGAGTTGATTCTTCCTCAGTCAAAGACATTAGCAACATGTACGTCATGAAAAAGTCACCTATTAATGCTCTTCTTCCATTTGTCTGTTGTTTTTGTGTTCATCATTGTACAAGGCCTTTTGAAGATCTCATGGAGAATGAAGTTTGATATACAGTATTTATATACAGTATATTGGAATTTACTTGATACATCAACGTTAAATAGTATTTAAGCAGTGTATAGTAAACAGACGCCGATAAAATTTACTACATATTTTGCACTGGAGCTGCTGAATCTGTTTCATTAAGACCTCGCGCTGAATCTCACACCTATTGCAGATTTCATCATTAAAGTCTGACAACTCAGACTTCTGTGTCATCAAATTGAATGAGGACTTTCAATTTAGGTCACAGTTTGGCTTCTAATTAACAAAGAGGGTGTCCCCCAGAAAAAGGGACTGCACTATGATATTTAAAGAGAAAAAATGAAGTTGCTTCCAACAATACAAACTACACAAGCTTTGGTAAAAGATAAAAGACGATACTTGCAAGACTTCATCATTTGCCTTCTGAGCGTGTAAAAATATTCCAACACTTTGCATCCTAAAGCAGTGGTGTGCTGTAGATGTGTGAGGTTTGGGCAACCTGAGTTCGCGATCAAGCTGCTGCTGTGGCTCTTTTGAAATTACACTGAGAAAGGTGACAAAGTTACTCCTTTTGTGACCCTCAGTTATTAGATTCCAGAGCTGTTACTCTCATGCTAGAAACAGGAGGCAAGGGGTCACACTGTGATTGTGGGAATAGTGTGGCAGAATGTGTTAATAGGTAGCTGGGTAATCGAAGATGTTGGATTGTGCAGCAAAACATGGCATGTTCAAGGCACCCCTGGGACTTTCATGTACTGACTCTACTCAGCACTGCTGGTTTTAGTGCACAATTGAGACCATGCAGTGATGACCCTACTACTTATTTATTCTGTACCTACCTGTGAAGTGTTCAAGAACTCATAAAGTACATGTTTGTGTTCATCTGTAGATAATCTGCTGGAATTGAATTACTACAGTAGCTGTTGTTAAACAGACACTACGACATGACGGATGTATTAGCCATCCACAGACTTCCTACTCATTTTTGAAGTATTGCATAGGGGGAGATACACAGCACCTATAAAATATATTCACCACCTTGAATGTTATCACATTTTATTCTTATGCAACATTGAATCAAAGTGAATTTCATTTGACTTTTTTGATGCTGATCAGCAAAAACAAAGACTATTTAATGTTAAAGTAAATACAGACCTCTATAAAGAGTACTAAATTAATTACAAATATAACACAGAAAATAATTGCTCACATACGTTCTTACCCCCTTCAAGTCCATATTTAGTAGAAGCACCTTTGGCAGCCGTGACAGCCTTGACTCTGTGTGCACAGGTCTCTATCAGCTTTGCACATCTGGACACTGCAGTTTTTCCCTTATTCTTCTCTTCTAAACTGTTCAAGCTCTGTCAGGCTGGATGAAGATCATACATGAACAGCTTCTTTCAAGTGTAACCATGATTTCTCAATTACATTGAGATCTGGACCTGCTCTACGACATTAACGTTGGTTTTTAAGCCATTCCTGTGTAGCTTCGGCTTTATATTTGATTTTGTTGTCTTGCTGGAAAAAAAATTATCTCCCAAGGTACAGGTTTCTTGCAGGCTGCATCAGGTTTTCCTTCAGGATTTTCCAGTAACTGTCTGCATTTATATTCCTTGTATACTTATAGACCTTCCAGTGCTTGTTGCAGAGAAGCATCCTGACAGCATGGTGCTGTTACCACCATGCTTCATGGTGAGGATGGTGTATTTTTGATAATGTGCAGTGCTGAAGCATGGTGTTAAAACTCATAGCTGTATCAGACTATGAACCACTAGGAAAACTCTTATTGTATGCAGTCTCTTCAATCTCAGCCTTTTGGTTTTGAACTCCTTCAGAGATATCAAAGGTATCTTGGTGGCTTCCCTCACTCATTTTCTTCTTGCACGATCACTCAGTTTTTGTAGATTATCTGCTCTAGGGAGATTTACAGCTGCGCCATACTCTTTCCATTTAAAACCATGACTGATTTCCATTTCTTCATGACTAATTTCACTGGACTCCAAGGGTCTTCAGTGACTGGAACATTTTCTTGTCTCCACTCCCTGAGTTGTGTTGTTATGTCACCTTTCCACACTTGGAGTATTCCTTTATCTTCATTGTGTAGGTTAGTCCACCATACTGATTCACTACACGCTGGTCCTTTCTGATAAGGGCCATTTATGCTAAACTTTAATGAAATCCCAGAGAGGTGATCACCATTTAACTAATCATGTGACTTCTAAAGCCAATTGGACGCACTACTCATGATTCAGGTGTGTTATATTAGAGGGGGTAAATACTTATGTGATCAGTTACTTTGTGGTTTATATTTGTAATAATTTAGATCATTTTTCACAGATCTGTTTTCACTTTGAAATTAAGATTTTTTTTTTCTGCTGACCAGTGTCAAAAAGTCAAATTAATTCCACTGTGATTCAGTGTTGTCTAACAATCAAATGTGAAAATGTCCAAAGGATGGTGAATATCTTTTTATTTTCCAGGAGCAGGTAAGTGGAAAATATTTGTCTATTTTGTTTTTATGGTGATTTGGTCACTTTGTCTTACCAGTAAGTGGAAATATTTAATCAGTGTATTGAGCATTTAAGAGACTTTCAGGTCTAATTCATTCATTTTTTTGTGTTCGACTCTTGCTGCAATGGCTGTACATGAAGTCCAACAAGTTAATTGACACAGTTCAGGGAACCCAAATGGAATTTGGAAAAGTGCTTTAATATAATTGGAAAAAAAAACTTTTATAAACTAAATAGTTATGTATATATAGTGTGGCGGATGCCTGGGACGACAACCCGGCCGGGACACCTTGGAGGACCGGAAGAGGGCGTAAGCCCACCTTAGACCACGTGGGGGCGACCACCCTGGTTGCTATGGGGACCATGGGTACAGGGCTTTAAAGCTCAACCCTGTAGGGGCCCATGGTCACCGCCAGGGGGCGCCCCAGTGCCTTGGAGACCCTGGACCTTAGCACTTCCGCCACAACCGGAAGTGCTGGGGGGAAGAAGAGCAGGGACACCCAGAGTGCTCCCGGGGATGCAGCTGGCACTTCCGCCACACTGGGGCGTGTTGGTTTAAGATTGCTGGAGTCAGGTGGAAGAGGGATGAAGTCCTGGAGGAGAGGAGTTGAGGCAGCCAGAAGAGACAGGCAGTGTGTGAAAGGCCTGGACTTGAGGGGTGATTGGTGCTGCGGCACTGGGTTTGTGCACTTGGACTATTGTAAATATTGTGAATAAACATGTGTGTGTGGTGAAACCATCATTTTACCTCCACAATAGGTAATCAGTCTAATAAATCCTCTTTCACAAAGCAGCCAATAATAAACATCTTTATACAATCATAGTTTAGGCATTATGAACCACAACTCAAACTGTTAAGATTATATTAGATAAGATAAAGTTTATTTACTCCATGAACTGTAACATTAAAAAGTCAGTTGATTTTCCCATCATCATTTCATATGAAACATTTTCTTTTTTTCTTGGAGCCCTGTGGTAGAGTGTTTAGTGGGACTGCCTTGGAGCTGCCAAGTGTTGTGTAATAGAGTCACAAATATAAAGAAAGGGTATGGGGCTTGATAAAAGTTGCACAAAGCAGACCAGGACCTTCTCCAACCTGCCCTGGAAATATCAGCAAGACATGCAGAGATACCAACTGAAATTGTGTGGTCCTCTGAAGGCAACTGTATACTGTTGGTATAACAATGATAAGATAAACCATAGGACAGCATGATAGAGTCATGTTATGAGGTGTGTATATAGAAGAGAAAAGGACCCAACACCAATGCTTAGAGCACCCCTGGGCTTGCCTGATTGATCCTCGGCATCTGCTTACACAGATTTAGAAATAATATACAGCAAACGTAAAGCATAACCATACCTTTATACACACATGCATATCTAAGTGAACAGAAAGGTCAACATGTCAACATTGAAAAAAAAAACTTCAAGCACGAAAACATACAGCTTGTGGATGCCAGAAGAGAAAAACATTATCCCCTGACTGATGATGCTTCTGGTGGTCCACGGTTTTTTGTAATATGCAGTCTCAACTTTCTGACTATTGTCTCCATTCTGAGAATCCTAAAGCATATGTTACTTGCCATAGTTTTAGAATAATATGATGGTCTTGTGCTGTATTTCCAACCATTGCTACTTAATGTTTGCAGGTCCTCAAATGTCTAATTTGTTAACCAGATAGATTGCCATGAACTGCTGAAGAAGGGAAACAGAACAACATGTATTTCTATAACACATTTTCATACAAAGAGTGTGCCCTAAACTCCTTCACAATCAATAAAAAAGAAAAATAGAAACATTCCTAAGACCAAATGTAAATGATTCTCTAACTCAATTTAAGGAGTTTTGGTTTTCTATTGGTCATATTGGGGAAAATCAATGTTCAACTTGACAAATATCTATAGCCAGAAGGAAAAGAAGGAAGGGAAAACAAACACTGCAGCTGGCATGAATGCTGAAGAAAATAAACTGAGAGGGTACACAAGCCTAAATGAATGCCCAGAAGGACTCATCGTGGCAGAATCTCCTTTATCACTTCTATCCTCAAAGGCAGCTGCAGAGTATTTAGGCCAGGTGGTGGTCGTGAAATGATAATTTGTGAAGGTTACACTTTTATTATTGCAAACTGTTTTTACCAAACTTTTATTTAGAAAAAATAAATGCAAACATAGTTACAATTTGTACAACTCTAATAAGGGTGCACTATGTTTAAGTAATGGAATTTGAGTGCTTCCCTTATATCAGCAGAAGATCATAACACGACTCTTGGGCCATGTAGGTAAAGACTCAGCCTCCTCCATCAGTTTATTTACCATTAGAAATTGATTAAGGTCTGAATCTGTTGTAATATAAACTGTGAAATGTATGCATTAAAAAGTTCTACTTAGCAAAAGCAGCCAAAGCAGTTTAAGGCTATTCTTATGGTTTTAACTGATGTATGATAGGATAGTACTCTACACTGTATAGTTTGAACACGATGCTAAGATGTATTGTATATACGGTACCTACTATAAATAAAATACTAAGACCTGTGTGTATGTGTCCAATTCCTACAAGCAATCTGATTGGCCAGTTTGGCTTTGGTGACACAATCAAAGAAGGAGTGTAAGTGTGAGACAAACCAAAAACGGTAAAATCATTGGAGGCACACGAGAATCACCTTCAAAGTATGAAAGTGGACATTAGGCAAGCATGGTGCCTCTAAAATAATGACATAGTCTGAGAAGCAGCCACTCAAGACAGGGAGCACCAGTCAAGAGAGGGTCAGACACACAAGATGTACAATATTTACAGCTTTGCTTTCTGTTTCATTTCATTTACTTTTATTTTATATATTTGTATGTCTGAAAGAACTGTTTACATTTAAAAATCACAGAGAAAAGGTGCTGATTGTTCACATAGGGCGATAGATATCAAATATATTTAAATTTATTCTATTACCTGGCTGCTCACTGAGCAAATTATTTATTAGGAGCATCTGTACACCTACTTCTCCATGCAAATACCTGGTTAGCCAATCTTACGGCAGCAGCATAAGAAATAAAATCCTTCAGCTACAGGTCAGGAGTTTCAGTTAATGCTCACATCAAACACCAGATTGTGGACAAATGTGATCTCAGTGATTTCAACCATGGCATGACTGTTGGTGCCAGTCAGGCTGGTTTGAGTATTTCTGTAACTGTTAAGCTCCTGGGATTTTCATGTACAACAGTCTCTAGAGTTTACTAAGAATGGTAAAAAAACATCCAATGAGTGGCAAGTTCTGCAAACAAAAACACCCTGTTGATGAGAGGTATCAAGAGGGAAATGGCCAGACCAGTATGAGCCAAGGCAACAGTAACTCAGATAACCACTCTGTACAACTGTGATCTGCAGGAAAGCATCTCAGAATGCACAACACGCACAACCTTGAAGTGGATGGGCTGCAACAGCTGAAAATCATGTTGGGTTCCACTCTTGTTAGCCACAAAAAGAAAGCTGTGGCTGCTGTGGGCACAGGTTCACCAAAACTGGACAGATGAATCACGAGTTCTACTGAGTCACACAGATGGTAGGATCAGAATTTGGTGCCAAAAACCTGACTCCATAAACCAAACCTGCCATGTGTCCACAGTCCAGACTGGTGGTAGTGGTGAAATGGTGTGGGGAATGTTACCTTGACACACTTTAAGCCTGTTTAATAGAAATTAATCATCACTTCAATGCCAGTATTGTTGCTGACCAAGCTTCTAATGGCGACGTCCAGAATGATAATGCATCACGACACAAAGCAAGAGATGTCTCAAACTGGATTCATGAACATCACAATGAGTTCAGTTTTCTTCAGTGGTCTTCCCAGACACCATTTCTGCATCCAACAGATCTTTGGGATGTGATAGAACTGGAGATTCATAGCATGAATGCACAGATTATAAATCTGCAGAAACTGCTAGATACAATCATGCCAACATAGGCCAGAATCTCAAATGCATCTTGTGGAATCCATGCCATGAAGATCTGAGGCTGTTTTAGGAGCAAAACAACGTCCTAAATAATATGTTTAGTCAGTCAGTCATCATCCAACCAATCCATCCATCCATTATCCAACCCACTATATCCTAACACAGGGTCACGGGGGTCTGCTGGTGTTCCTAATAATTTACACCATTCCATACCACCATGCCATTTTCCATACCCATATATCTCAAGCTTACTATGTAAAAGAATAAGGAAAAGAATGTGTAGTCTGGCCACGAGGAGAGCAGCAGCAGCACAGCACAAGTTCATGCAGCTCTATGGAGGAGATCTTTGCTATGACTTTTATCCCAGTCACGATAAACCACATAAGAACGTGTTGTTTCCTCAGTTTATTCGTTTTTTTTGCCCACATTTATCTTCACAGTTATCAGACTGGGAGCAGTCACTTATGCCATGGATGTAAGAGAAGCACCCATTTGTTGAGAAATACTCTCACGGGCGGAAAACAGGTTCGTTAAGGTGGTCGCTTCTTTTGTATCGCAGACTCCAATCTGCATATTGCCAGGCCCAATGTAGAAACCACGCCCACAATCACAGGCACGTGTATTTTTCGAGAAAATGTTGAAGTGACCCCCGACCAGGAAATGTAGGAAGGGGCCTTTCGCTTTTAAGTCACCTCTAAGGACTTTGCAGGGCAGCTGCTTTCACCCCAAACTTAGTATGTGAATCCTGAAACTGACGCGGCCCGTTGTTTTCCAGTTCGCAGTGACTTAAGTTCAGGAGCTGGCAAAGAAGTCCGTCCTTAAAAGCTCGGATGGGATGAAAACCAGCAGACCCCGTAGAAAGCTCCCCGAGTGTTCGAAATTGATAAGCCGAGACACGCCATAAGGTGAGCGACCCTCGCGTGCCGCTTCCTGTGCCCTCGTGCAGCTTTGAAGTCTGTTGTCGTGGAGTGGAGCGGAGCCACGCGGAGAGGAGCAGGAGTGAGGCAGGCTTTCCGATTTGACGAGGCGTTTCCCTTGCTACAGACCAGCTGTCCTGCTCAATCTGCCAAAAAAGAAGACGGGTGGTGGGGAGCAGAGGCAGTGAGAGGAGCAGCTAACCCGCGACATGCCTGCGGAGATCAACGCGACCAACTCCCCCGGTGAGAGCCGTTACTGTCCCGCCTGCGCCTAGTTGATTTGTCCATCTCGAATTGTTACGCGATTGCCTTTAGCAGCACGATTCTACTTTGTTATAAAATACTAGCTGTTTGTTAGTTACTCTTTAGATCAGCGTGGTTTATTTGTTCAACTGTTTCACCTCGTGCGTGTGTTTAGAGATCAGTAAAAAAAAACGCCGCTCACCTTCCCAAAAGTCCGATTTGAAGTAAGTCAACTTGCTCGGACATTTAAACCTGATAATGCATTCGTTCAGGCATAAGAGTATTAAGAGTGTCAGTGTGAAAAGTAAGCAAAACCTTGATGAGTTGAGATGAAACGTTTACAGGTTTTTCATTAGTTTTCATTTTCTTTTAACAAAAATAAGTGAACAAACAGTAAGGAAAATAACTATTTCTAGTCACCGTCCTGCTCCACTGACAGACAGGAGATCGTTCCTCCCCCACACTATGCGACTCTTCAATTCCACCCGGGGGAGTAAATGCTAACATTATTCAAAGTTATTGTCTGCTTTTACATGCATTTCTATTACTCTAATTTAATATTGTTTTTTGTATCAGTATACTGCTGCTGAATTATGTGAATTCCCCCTTGGGACTAATAAAGTATCTATCTATCTATCTATCTATCTATCTATCTATCTATCTATCTATCTATCTACCAACAGGGAAGGAAACAGTAGTAATGTCAGTACAGTTGGACTGACTGACTGCAATGGTATAGAAATAACTTTAAACGCAATTGGTCAGGCTCTTCAGTGGGTGGATGTGGCCAGGGGAAGCAGCACTTGACAATAGTCCACCTAACCTAATCATTGTGAAGGAGGAGGACTTGTTGGCAGTTAACAATGCGAAATGCTATATAAAACAGAGGACTTACGGGTTTTGGAGGCAGGAGGAAGATTAAAAAAAAAAATCAACAATTTCTCCTAAACTTAAGTGTATTTGTCTCCTTAAATGAGTTCCATTCTACCTCACTCACCCTTTTAAAATAATGGCACTTTATGGGTCTTTACTGGGTTGTGTAGTTCCTCATAGAACTATTGCTTGACAAAGTAAAATTATGGGTTCTTTTAATTCTGACCTGGTTCTGTGTGCACTGTAAAACGTTCTAATGTGAAGAAAAGGATGGACATTGTTAATAGTGTCGTTAGCAGGACACTAACAGATTAAGAAAACCTGAACTTGGCCTATGTTATTGTGTGCAGCAAGCGTCATGAGCCATTATTATTTCACAATAATGGATATTTACTATATGGATCCTGTTATGGAACCATCATGTAGATGGGTCCTTTGGGAACCAAAAATTGCATCGCTCTGAAGAACCACTGTAGTCCCCTTATTTTTAAGAGTTTATATGGGGAAGCAGAATTGCATATTGCAAGTAGATTTGTATCTCAGGTCTGCTAGATTAGCTTTTTGAACTTTGTTGTCTTGTATCGGAATGAATGACCGAGTAATGGATGGGTGAATGGAGTTTTCTGCTTCAAGTTGTTGGGATGTATCTGGTAATTAACTATAGTGAGCATACTTGTTTGCTCTATGAGAAACAGGAATGACTCGATCAGTAAAATGACACTTATACATGGTAAGACATTTTGAAAAGATTAATTAGGTCGGAGGGCAGCATGGTGGCACAGTGGTAGTGCTGCTGCCTCACAGTAAGGAGACTTGGGTTTGCTTCCCGGGTCCTCCCTATATGGAGTTTGCATGTTCTCCCTGTGTCTGTGTGGGTTAGGTGCATTGGCTATCCAAAATTGTGCTTGGTGTGTGTGTGCCCTGCTGTGGGCTGGCACCCTGCCTGGGGTTTGCTCCTGCCTTGCGCCCTGTGCTGGCTGGGATTGGCTCCAGCAGACCCCCATGACCATGTGTTAGGATATAGCAGGTTGGAAAATGACTGACTGACTAATTAGGAGGATGTGTCACGTATGCTGTAAGGATGCAGCCCACTGCATGTGTTTTCTAACTGCTATTAGCACATTTTGCCCGATGTGTCACCACAGACAGGTTTGTCTTTAAAATATAAGAAGAATGATTCTCTTCTAGCAATGCATTAACAGGAATTTGAAAAAGGCTGCTGGGCCGATGTAGGAAAAACTGCAAATGTATAGTCTAACTTGTTGCCTTAAAGTATCGGACTTGGCGGTAAATGAATACAGCTTATTAGCAAGCAAGAATTTTGGTGAAAGTGGAGGAATGGCTGAATCAAACAAATATTTTCTTGTAGAACATTAATAAAAGCTCAGTCCTTGTAGACTGCCTGCTTGCTTATATGTCGGGTGGAGAAGTGAACCATTTTAGCAAGTGCTTATCTGCCGTCATTACATTTTGCAGAGGTAATAACTGTGCAGGCCTCCAACAAATATAGTGTAAAATCTGAAAATGAAGTGGATATACAGTACTATAGTGAAATTTGAGAAGAACACTTTGAGCTTAATAATGAACTGGCATGTTCACCGTAAGGTAGAGGGCACATAGCTCCAGTATGACCACATGTTGTGCACGTACAGTAGGTGACATTGTTGTTTATTGTATAATCTTTCATTTTTATTTATTCAAAATGCTTAGTCTTGTTGTAGCAAATAGTATTTTGTATTTTTTCATGTTTTATTAGAAAATGTGTTTATTCAACCACCGTTGTTTGAACCATATTTCTAGCTAACCCTGTTTTAACGCAGTGTCTACAAAAAAGTATTCATCCCCTCTGAACCTTTCACCTGTTATTTTATATTTTTGGTCTAAATTAATAACAAACATGAAACACAAAATACTTGATCTCTTAAGTTTTCACCTCCTTTAATATGTAACACCAGAATCTTCACTGGTGCGGCTATTTGGCTTTAGAGTCCCATAATTAGTTCAATGGAGATCACATATCTGAAGTTTCAATTGATTTTAGTATAGATTTCTCAGATCTGGAAGGTCCCACGTGTTTCGAGTCAGAATGGTGGGCTAACCTACATAATGAAGACAAAAGAACACTCCAAGTCTGGAAAGATGATTGAACAGCACAAGTCAGGGGATGGAGACAAGGAAACATCCAAGTCACTGAACTTTCTTTTTTGGAGTCCAGCTAAGTCAGTCATTACGAAATGGAAAGAGTATGGCACAGCTATACATCTGCCTAGAGCAGGCCATCTACAAAAACTGAGTGACAGTGTAAGTGAAGAACTGCTGAAGGAGGCCACCAAGAGACCTGTGAGAACTCTAAAGGAGATACAGGCTACAATGGATGAGACTGAACATGCTATGCATACAACAACTGTTGCCTTGGTGCTTTTCCAGTTACAGCTTTATGGGAGACTGGCAAAGAGAAATCATTGAATTCTGCTGGAAGAAGTTTTCATAGGCTAGTAAAAAAAATTGAGCTTTTTGGCCAACAAACTAAGGCTATGTTTGCATTACAAGTCTCATTACTCAATTCTGATATTTGCCTATTTTTATTATTGACATTCATAAGTACAAGCAACCTGAATCTAACTGTAATGTGAACTCTTCTGTCCTCTAAAATGGCACCCATGCGCACAGTGATACGTGTGTGCACAAGCCATCTGTGTCACCAACAACAAAATACATCATACTTGATAGATGACTCATAATTAAAACCGACAAAATGGACACGCTAGTAGCTATGCATTGCATGTTGCTGCGGAGGACGGCATACAGTTCTGTCATCTGTACATGATTACTATAGGTTGAGAACATGAAGACCAGGCTTTGTGGTTTTTGTAGCTATTGCTGGCACTGCTGCACCAAGAGATTTGTGGGTATAAAAAAGGAGCCAGCAGTGGTAAGACCGTGACCAATGTCACAACTGCAACTTTCCTCCATTGTTGTTATGCTGCACTGCCTGTGCTGGCATAAAAAAAAAACACATGGATTCCAATCTGACCATTGTCTTTCATGTCCCATGGCCATGATTCAGATCCGATCTAGGACCACAAATCTGATTTAAACAGATGTCATATTAGGGCAATAAATCAGATTTGAGTCACTTCATCCAAGTAATGTGAACTTAGCCCAAATACCACTTTTGTCAAATATCAGACACTGCCCATTGTCAAAATGTGGTAGTGGCAGCATTATGTTGTGGGGATGCTTCTTTTCTGCAGGCCCTGGAAGGCTTGTGAGGATAAAATGTAAAATTAAAGAGGCAAAATAAGGAAATTCCTTGAAGAAAATGTGTTAACAGCAGGAAACCTGCACCTTGGGAGAAGATTTGTTTTCCAGTAAGATAACGCCAAATAGGAAGCCAAAGCTACACAGGCATGGGTTTAAAACAACAATGTTAATGTCCTGCAGTGACCAAATCAGTGTCCAGATCTAATTTAGAATTTGTGGTTGGGCTTGATAAAAGCTGTTCACTCACGATCTCCATGTGACCTAACACAACTTGTTCAGTTTTGCAAAAAAGAATGGGGAAAAATAGCTGTGTCCAGATGTACAAAGCTGATTGAGAGACGTGTACATCCAGACTCAAGGCTGCCATGGGTGCTTCTGCTAAACTTAAAGGATGACAAACACACTTATGTGATCAGTTATTTTGTGTTTTGTATTTGTAATTAATTTAGCCCACTTTGCAGGGACCTGTTTTAACTTTAACAATAAAGAGTCTGTTTCTGTTAATCAGTGTCATATTCGGTTCACCACAGATATGTTTTAGTAAGGCGCTGTAAATGCTGTTTTGTTTTCAAAGTTTTTTTGTATGAAGGCGTGCACTTTAAGCAGTAGGAATAAATGCCCCCCCTGTTCAATTTACATTTTTAAAAGCTTTCACCATAGACTCCTAATGCATTAAATATTTCAATAAGACAAAGTTTACCATCTGGTACTTTACATACTGTGCACATGTGCCAAAGTTATTGCTCTATTCCAGAAGTATGTCATTTTGTTCTTGTATTATACATTGTGCTAAAAAATGCAATTTTAATGTAAGCAACATGTTTACAGACCTAATCAGTGAAACGTGTGCATATCCACATTTCTTGCTCAGATTGTTGAACCTATGCCACAAATGATCTTTAAAGATAGTATTAATTCCGAGTACAAGGAAAAGAATGTGCTCCCCAGTGATCATTTCTGCTCCAACAAATGTACATTTCTGCAGCTGTAGGGCATTGATTCAAGTGAGTGTTGGAGGGAGGGCCATTTTTAAGGCTGTTTACTTTTATTATTTTAAATGTGACATGTTCAAAGGATCTCTCAGATGTGCTGTTGAGGGAGATAGGGAGATATGGCCCCACGTCCCTTTATCTTTGCATGAGCAGGTTCCTCCCCAACTATCACGTCTGCAAATTTCCACTGTTCATAGGTTTTATTTTGTCACCCCGTTTTTCTTAATCCTATGTAATTACTTGTTAATTGGGGTTTGTTATTCTGTGCACTCACAAAGCAAGGGAGGAAAAAGTATGTTTTAGCATTTTACTGATAAATTTTTTATCAGCAGACATTTAAGGCTTAGAGGAGAATGCAAGGCAACAGTGGTATTTTACTGGGATGTAGCAATTAAACCAACAGTAAGGAGTTCAACATCAGTTTGCAGCCTGAGAGTTGTGTAAGGCTGTAAAGGACATGTTTTATTTATGAAGTGAATAACTAAGAAAGAATTTAAGTTGTGCCTGGCACACATCCGCACATACAGTTTATACAGATAAAGGGACAGGGAGTCTCCTCTGCTGTCAGTGTTTCACGTTACACATTCACAAATTATTATTCTGTGATGAGATTAATAGACAATCAAAACACACGCATGATTAAATTGATAAGATCTCCCTCTTGAGGTTCCAGAAGCCTTGCGATGAATGCTATAATCATCATTATGATCCAGAAAATAACTTCATTAATGTAGTACAATTCTGCAGTCTTTTATATTGCTAATCCTATCTTTTGGCAGTTACTCTGGACTGTGGGCACTTTCTCAAAGTATCTTGTCACATCATTAGTGGTGAGTGTATCCTCATGTTTTGTTCAGATCAAGCTGTTCCTCTTTGGGTCATTTTAGTTTGTTATTTCAATAGAATAAATGAAAGTCAACTAAGTTTCAGTTTACCAAAAAGGTGCTTTTCTTCATATCTTGGGCATTTGTTTAAAATAAAAACACTTAATTCCACAAAAACAAAGTTGCTTGAATGAAACAACCATTCACTTACTCTAATAGAGAGAGTCAGTAAGCTGCAAGAGCAACGTAGGAACCTACCCTGAATGGCAGGTTAGAAGAGCACACACATTTACAAGATAAAGAACTGCCACCAGTTAAACAATCATGCACATGTACAATTAAACCCAAAATACTAGGAAAACATAAACATAGCCATAAGGAATGTGTTCAGACTCCACAAAGACAGCGACTGGGCCAGAAATCAAATACAGGTGCCCTGATCTTTGAGACTACAGACAGTATTAGTTAATAATAATAATAATAATAATAATGATACATTTTATTTATAAGGCCCTTTACATTTGTAGTAAACCTCAAAGTGCTACATAAAAAAAAATAAACAAAGACTCAACAAGATAAAAACAAAGATGAAACAATAATTTGAGGTCTTTAACTGTTTTTTTAAAACAGCCCACAATCTGCTGTGTTCTCAGGTTCTCTGATAGGGCATTCCAGAGCCATGGAGCAGCAACTGCAAACGCTCGGTCACCCATTGTACGAAGTTTGGTCATGGGGGGCGAAGGCGATAGGTATTTGCAAGACGAAAGTTTCTTGTAGTGGATTGTAATATAAAAAGTTCCTTAAGGTATTGTGGAGCATTTCCATGGATACACTGGTGAGTGAGCAAACAACTTTTGTACTCAATACGGAGGTGAAAAGGGAGCCAATGAAGTGACTAAAGGATTGGTGAAATATGTTCATATTTTCGCACCCTCATTAGGATCCTTGCAGCATTATTTTGGATTTGTTGGAGCTTTTGAAGGCTCTTGCCTGGGATCCCGATGAGGAGTGCATTACAATAGTCCAGCCTGGAGGAGACAAAGGCATGAACCAGTTTTTCAACATCACAAAGGGAAAGGCAGGGATGGAGTTTGGTTATCTTTCGAAGATGAAGGAATGCAATTTTACACAGGTGATGGACATGTGTATCAAATGACAAATGAGAGTCTAATTTGACACCCAAATTAGTAACAGAAGGGGAGAAAGTAATGGTATGAGCAGAAAAGTAAATACAATTTATGGAAGAATGAAGTTGATGGGGGGTACCAATTAAAAGAGCTTCAGTTTTGATGCTGTTCAGCTTAAGAAAGTTCTTGGACATCCAAGCCTCAATCTCATTCAAGCAGGAGGAAACAGTTGATGGAGGTGTAAAAGAAGTCGAATCCAGTCTCACATAGTGCTGCGTATCATCTGCATAGCAATGGAATAAAACTCCATGCCTGCGGATGATGTGACCCAGGGATAGCATATAGATATTAAAAAGGGTCGGCCCAAGGACTGATTTTTGTGGGACCCCACAGGTGACAGTGTGGGTATGAGATTTAGCATCCCCCAGGGCCACATACTGTAAGATAGGACTCAAACCACTCCAAAGGAATGCCAGAAGGTCCAATTATATAGTGAAGACGATGGAGGAGAACATAAATAATAAAGAATAAATAAATTGCGTTAAAACACAATGGCAAATGGAGACATCATCTTTACAAGTGTATTTCATCTTAATTCTATTTATGTAAAGGATCAGTATTGGGGAAGGTTTATGTACACTCAGGGTTTGATTTCAGCCTCTCCTTGATATTGTGCTGGTATAAGTGGGCACAAACAATAAATGTTTGGATAAAAAGAGACTCTGTCTTAAATGGTCAAGGTGTAATATTCTTTTTAAAGATAAATTACAACCCAGTTTCAAACTGTATCATTTCGTAAATCCCACAAAAGTAAAGAGAAACTTTGTATATCGTAATACCATGTAAATTTATTCCTAGCTTATTTAGTGAGGATATATGTGACAATGGTTCTTGTGCTTTACTGGCGACCCGTCAATGGTTGGTTTCCACTTGGTGCCAGAATGCTTCTGTAATAAACTTTGGCTCTAATAGACCTGAAACTTAATTTGCAGATTTGAAGATGGATTAATATCCGCGATTGTTGTTTGTTTGCCTTATACAGAGGTTCTTCACAGTTTAACTAAACCACCAAAGCTATCCTTCTCATTCATTCATACATACACAGTAACAATCCTTCCATTTTAAAGACCCACATTTTCCATTGCAGGAGAGTGTTTTAATGGGCAAGTCTGACAGATGGAGTTCAATACAGTGAGATCTCTGATTGGCAGACTAATTCCAGGGCAAAACAAAACTCATAGTAGCACTGGTAAATACATTCATTTTTTTGAATTGTCTTTATTGATAGATTGTTCTGGATTCTCTCTGAAGGTCATTCTTATATTTGTAAAATGTTCAGACACCACATCCACACATTTGGATTCAAAGAACAGACTGCCATGGTGTTGAACATCATTCAAAGCTTGACTCCTATGCTTAGCGATATGCAGTACTGTAGCATCAAAATGGCACCACTAAATATAAGTCACTATAAACAAATATTTTTTTTTTTCACTTAAAGTTTACAATGTGGGGTTGGAGTGTCGGTGTATTATTTCTTGCAAAACATGAACAACATTTTATTAACTTAGTCTAATGTGCACATCTCTGTGTGTGGCAAAAGCAGGGTACCTGTAGAAAACCCGCAGGACATAAAAAAGACATTGACAGTGACGTCAACAATCAAGCCACCTCCTTTTCCTGACTCTGTGGCAGCAGGCCAGGCACATATCACTATCTAACCTGACAGAATATGTTTGTTCTTTGGGAGGAAACCCAAGGGAGTGCTGGACACAAAAGTACATTTCATTCACAATCAGATAGGGCCTAAAGAGCTTTGAGGAGTAAGCACTACTATACGTTTCATTTGCTAAGTAATTTTTTTTTACATTTTTTTATATAAGCCAAATGCCTAAACCCAGCACTTCAGTGCAATGCTTTTGGTTCTTTGTGAAATATTTTGTCCGTATGCAGAAGACTGCTATATTTTCATTGATTTCAGAAGACCTTTCGTCCATTTTTGTCATTTAAATCTTGCAAGTGGAAAAAATTAGCCAAATTTACATAAATATTTTGTTACAAGTTTCGAAAAAAAATAGGCATTTGTTTTAGTGGCTTTAGCCTTGATGTCCTTCATTTGATTAAAGGGAATTTGTCTGTAGCCTGTCTGAATCAATATTTTTTTAAGTTCATTAATTCAGTGCTTCTGTTTGGTTGTTTCATCAAGTTAGTGGCAGTTTTTACTTTAAGTGATTAAGCGAATCAAGGCACAAATCAGATGTGTATGTTTCTAAGTGTAACCAGATTAAATCAGTCAAAACAAAATGAAAAAAATCAATATTATTAAGAAAATGTAACTAAAGTAAGAGGAAGCAGCTAGCTGCCAATCTTGTCACAAAATGCAATAATATAAATTTGTGTGTTTTGAATAATCGGCAAGGGGACACTGGTCAGTTGGATTGATGCTAAACAGGTAACAGATATTTTAAAAGAGGCTTTATGTTTAATGTGCTTTCTCCAGATATTTGCTGTGCTCTCATTTTCAGTGGTGCATAATCAGCTGTATGGCTGTTGTATATTCACAGCATTGTTTTATTCATCAGAGTGCTACACTTAATCCTTCCATCCATTCATTTTCCTAAGCCACTTATCCAAGGCCAGGGTCACTGGGCAGCTGGAGACTGTCCCAGCAGTCATTGGACACAAAGCAGGAAAAAACCCTGGACATGGCACCGGTAACACTAAATCCACATCTTTGAATCACTGGTAATGAACATCCTCTTTTGTTTTTGTTGTGTACTTCATTAACTATTTCTGGTGTTGGCTTGAATGGAGCTGGTACCAGTAGCATAGCTTGTGTTAATAATTAATTTATTGGACAAGTTAATTTGCTGTAGAAATTGGCAGTTTATCCATTTTTATATCAATTTCACACTTCTGTGTAATGCTTCATAAAAAAGATTGCATGGAAATGTTGAATGTTATATTATAATGTTAAGATCTATTGCTGTCAGTTTTGAAAAATACAGTATCAGCTAACTTAACTGCCAAATCTGATTGGAAATAAATATAATTTCAGGTTTCAACACTAACCTTATATATCTTTTATCAAGATAACTAGTTAGTACTCCCCTTTAAAGTAAGGCCTTACATAGGCTGTTTAGCTGTTTATTTATTACCTTGACTGTAATTATTAAAATATGAATTATAGTATTTTTTCCTTTGGCAAAAAGCAGCTGAAGTCCCAAAACAAAGGCAGAAATGCTGATATATACCATCTGGTTCTGTAGTTTTAGTAAGTCTTGCTATAGAAAAAATGGTCCTAAATCTCGTATGGCCCCACTATTTTATAATAATCTGCTGCTGCTGATTTTGATGTACTTACACTTTAAGATGTAGAAGTTTTTCAGTAATATAAAAATATAATTACAGCATTCAAATTCATACCGCTCATTAAGGGGGTTTCATGCATGTCAGTGATTGAGCGGATTATTTTGTCTCGCTATTACTTGTTTGACTACTGACATTGCATAACTATGGAGCTTTAGTGTAAGGACGGTGGTACAGGAAATGAAGTTTAAAGATGCTGTGCAGAGCCTGACTGTGTGACAGCCCCCCTGGCTCCTCAATGTAATGCCGCCCTTCATGATTTTCCATCCTACCACAATATCCTAAGTCACAAGCTTTCCCTCACTTTATCTATTATGACAGGACATCATTCACTGCATTGAACTGTGAAGCTTGCATTTAAATGGCTCTCTGCGGAATTGTGGTTGTTAATCGTGTTGGCATATTGCCTGTTTAAATAGTATGTTGTATGGACACTGCTTTGTCTTATTTGCGCCGTGTGTACGCTGTGGGCCCTGAGCTTCACCATTTCATCTCTCTGTATACTGCATACATGATTGAGATGATTTTGACTTCTGGTCTGTTGTTTCTGTTCACTATATACAGTATTGCAGCATGTTCACCCAGTTGATTATGGCTGCCTTGGCGTGGTTATATAAGCTTATCAAACCTGAGTATACAGAAGCAATATTTGTAAAGCAGTAAAATGACAACTGCTGGCCACCTGTTACCTAGTAGAAACAATGATCAGAACACGTTAGTCTTGCCCATCTGTTGTACCACCATCTATACAAACGGGCTGAATGCTGCACTTTTAAGAGCAGTGCGTCTGAGACACAGTTCTGTTCACAGACAAAGTGAATCAGGAGCATTTGCTTACGGCAGTAACCATCCTTTGGGGAAGGGTTTTGTGTGGAAAGTTGGCTTCTTTGTTCGCAGTGGATTAATATGTCATCCTGTAGCACAGCCACCTCATTATCTGTGTTTAGACTGCCGGCTCTTCACAAAAGTCATTTCTTTATTGTTGCCTTTGTATTGTTTTATAAATACTGTGAGTAGTCTAGTTTTGTTTATAAGACAGTCCTACTTTCTCAGGTCTACGTATTCTGCCATTTTTTATAAGTTTCTTATTGGCCACTTATTTTATTAAAACCATGTTGGTGAGGAATGATTTTATGAATCATATTCAGATAAATGAGGCACAGACCCATTAAATATTTAGTCAGTACAACTTTCCATTCATTTATGTGTATTATTCATAACCCCCACCTAATTCAATAAACCATTTTGACACAAGCAGTTGGATGCAACTTGTACACAAATATTAAAGGAATATTTAACCCAAAAATGATATTTTTATCTGTTATTTACCTCATATTGTGTATAGTTATGCCCAAAAAAGATTTTTAATCTAATACTTTTTAAGAAAACATAGGTGGCAATGGGGACTAATGCTGAACAACATTAAATGTCAATGAAAAATCAAAATTAACATTACTAATGTCAAATGAACCACGTGTCAGTTATCCAGAAGTATGCTCGTAACACCCAAATGTGTATTTTTGCTAAAATATTGATAAGCAAACCATTTCTGGAAAGTTCTCTCATGAACTAAAGTGGAACACGCTGAAATGGGAACAAGCTTATGAATTAAACATCCTTCCTATTCATTGGTCAAGAGTCCAGCCCAGTAATAGCTCATTCAAAGGAGAGATTAATGGAGCAAAGCCATTCCAGTTTAAGCTAAAGGAGATTAAGAGGAGACATGATTGAAGTGTTAAAAATTATGGAGGGAATTAGTACAGTGGATCAATACTGTTATTTTAAAATGAGTTAATTAGGAACATGGAAACACACTCAAAACCTTCTTAAGGTTAAATTTCACAAAACATTACAAAGTTTTTCCTCACACTTAGAACCACAGACACTTGGAATAAGCTACAGAGTAGTGTGGTTGATTCCATTAACACACTGAATGTTGTTTGACTGGAGAGATTTGTGTTGAAACATTACAAGCTGAGCCACTGACCAATGAGGACATTTTGAAACACTCACTAAATACATTTTATTTTGGAATGATACATAGATGGATATGTATGAATTTAGCACCCTATCAAACCTATTGGATCATGTCATGCACCCAGCAGAGCAGATAATAGAGACCAACTCCCAGCGACCCTAAAATGGATACGTTCAATAGAACATGAATGGTTAGATGGAAAATTATGGCTATCTCTCTAACAATCTGATGATAACTGCAAAGTGTTTGTTCCTTTACTAACGCATATTAAAAAGCGAATAACTTTACCAGTCTCTCAACTGTTACTCATTCGCATTATTGCTCTCCCAAAGCATGGACATATCATGTATTTTTAATTCCATAATGGCAGAAAAGTGGTGTGTTAAAGGCTCCTGCTTTAATAAATGAAAACATGCAGGATTTTTAAAAAATAGGTGAGATAACTACAGTCCCACGCTAAAACTGAAGCCACATATTTTCTATCAAAGAAAATATTAGTATAGCAGTGTACACAAAGTCACATAATGTCATGAATTGCCCGTACTATTAATAAACCCAAAACAGAAGTACAACAGCACAGCAGCTGCAGCCCAGGTTAAAAGCCACAGCCGTTTTTACTTTTTTTATATTTCCACCTTTATTTTTATGGATTGGTGTTCACTTTGCAAATTGTCTAATTTGATTCAGTATTGTGGTTTTACTTACTGCTTCTATTCTCTAGTAAATAATGCATTACTTAATCGTAACTGTTAAACCAGGCCACTGCCAGATCTCTCTCTCCTCAACCATGCTGTATGTTTTGATAACATTTCAAAGTGATAGTTTATTGGTTAATAACTATCAGTGTTTTTCTTTTTTACGTGTATTTATCTTTGTTATGCAGATAGTATTTACAGTGTTTTATGCAGATGTCATTTGCTTCCAATGTTGTTTATGGCCTGTTGTTCATACTGAATTTCTGTGAAGCATTTTGAGCATGGGAAAGGCACCATATAAATAAAATGTACTATTATTATTTATTATTGACTGTGACTTCATGGGTGTGAAAGTGGCTCAATTTGGGGTCACAATGTTTCCTGGTTGTCATGAACCCACACCTGCAATTCCCTGTGTCCCTTCACTTAAAAACATCATTTTCAGGGGCAAAGGAATGCATGTCAGAGTTGTGGAGAAATTATATCTTTAAGAATTACACTTGGCTGCCATTCAGTGTTTTCAAGTGTTGAAAAAGTCATATTGAAAATAAAAAATAGAAATGGCAACTGTCTGTGTTAAGAATTCATGTGATTAGTAAAGGACACTTTCTATGTTTGGTAGTTTTATGTTAGTCAGCAATAAGACTGCTGTTTGGTAGTATTCTGGGTGGAATATGTGATCATGTTTTAAAAATACACTCAATGTTTTATCAGTGACCTGCAGAGAGGGTTTTTTTTTTTTTTTTACTGAGTGAGCCACTTGTGTCTTCTTTTCTTGGTGATAAGGACACCGGCTGAGAATGTCAATTCTTCTTATCCTTGCTCTTTGCTCTTCATCTGGAGAGCTGCAGTACTGCACAGCAAAATAGCTTTCAGAATTCTCTTAACTGGAAGAGTAGGTGGGTTGATGTTTTGGTTTTTTTGGGAAGGTGATGATGCTTACAATATAGGGGGAGACAAAAAATCCTGCTGTAATATGTACTTTTTATACCTACACTGACAATTTATATGCAAACTAAATTAATTTAAAACCTGTCTCATAAACATATTTACTTACTTAATAAAGCTTAATATGGTTGTAAAATGAGAGTTTTTTTTTATTCTTTTCAACTGTTAATGCATTACAGAGTGTTACAGTAATCTGGCCCTTATTTCTTGGAGTAGAATGTCTTCTGCATATTGTTTTAATCTTTTTCCATTTTCATTATTTTCCCACAGTCTAAAAAAAGGTTAATTATCAATGCTTAACTGACCACTGATTGGTTCTTTTATGTAATCATTAGGGCTATAACAAATATTTGATAATTTAGATAAACATACTTCTATTCAAAAATACCTGTTCAAAAATCTGTAATGGTTACTTTGGCTGCTCTTAAGTAGAAGAACTGCTGATTCTCAGTGCATTAGCTAATATTAATACAGATTGGTGTCATTAATACTTTCTGTCACATTTAGTTACAGTTAGCTAGCAACAAAACCTGTGAACGTGAAGCCAGGCCAAAGTCTGTTGAGAGAGAGTATGAACTGAAAACTTCAGATGTTTGTGAATTCTTTAGGACAGTGATGAGTGATAATGTTCAGTAATTTATAATCACACTTTTGTCTTACAGATTATATTTATCACTCTTAAATATATTAATTTACTCCCTTTAAACTAGCCTACTTTAAGGTTTAGCACTACAGCTTAGCTTGGTAATTGCAATATTGACTGGGGACTCTCCATTAGGCCAGCATCTACAACATTCCACCTGTAAAAACCTGCATACAAGAACATAGTTGATGTTGACTTAACAAGAAAAATATAGCTATGAACTCATGTTGTAGAGTAAAAATTGTTAATCTTTCACCCAGGGAATCTTCTGACAGTGGGCCTCAGTTATAGTGGTGAAGGTTAATCAGATGTATCAGAAGTGCTATATAATGGAGTACTTTTATGTATACAATTGTTTTTTTTTTTTTTGCTTTTTTTCCCAGGAGCTAATATTATTAGTTCACTGGAGCTCCTTACTCTTGAACATGCTACATACAATTGGTACATGAGAAAAACATTCCTGCCATAGATCAATTCCTACTTTTCCTACTGACCAACTTTGGCTTTTGTTGATGGTGATTGCAAAACACTGTTTTTGATGGAACCGCACACTTTTGAATTCAAACATGTAATTAGTAAGAATAATGGGAATTGTGGGTATAATTTCAGTCTGTTGCATATCCTGTAAAAGACTAGTGTCAGTGAATGTAATGCTTTAGTCTGTAACTTTGTGTCATTACAAAGTTTTGGAGGATTTAGATAAAAGTAATATACACTGAATTGTGGTTTACTGTTACTTATAATATACAGCATTGACGTTTACAGGCTGCACATTTAGGTGTCTCATGGAATGAGCTGAACATTCTAAACGCTGCACAGATAAGAACAGGTGAAAAGAAATGATATTGTGAACTATCTACAATTTCCACTTTCTCAGCTTCTGGTGGGGATCCCTTTAGTGAACTGTACAAACTTATAAACTGACCAAAGCATGCCATCGCTCTGGGATTGTGTCACAGATAGGGCTTGGAGTGGGCTCGCACCTTGTTCCAGCAGTTCCTTTTTTTTGCTTTGTGAACTGGAATATAGTGGTACATCGTGGTCTGACCGCGAAGGGGACACCCCACTCCTCTTCAGTATTGCATTTATTTTAGCACCAAGATGTTTCCCTAATCTCTCAAAACCTCGTTATTTGACATTTATGTATATAAGAGCACTTGACAGTCTGTATGTATTTTAATGTATCATGTGGAGTAGGAAGAAGCTGACAGAGTAGGGAGTACTGCTGGTACCCAATGAGGACACCTGCTAACCACGTCTTCTTTGAGTTTCGCCTAACTTTTCTTCATCCACTTCACATCTCGTTTCCCATACAGCTGTCCTTTTTTCGCTCACCAACAACACCCCATTTTTCTGCACAGTTACAGGCTCAGCTTGTACAGTGGTGCTGCTCTGCTTGTGCAATTCATTAAGAATAGCCCACTCACTACAGCTTTATTACTGACAAATATTGAGAAATAATAAAAGATGTCTGCAGCTAATTTTATTTTTTCTATAACATCACCAAATCAAATCAGTCAAAGCATTTTTAAGATTTTGGAGATTATTGTTTGTTTGTTTTTTTTTACCCCAAAATATTGATAAACCAAAATGTCCTTTCTCAGCAGATACTTACTGCCCTAGATGTAAACTCCTGCCAAATTTCTGTTTTTTAGCTAAACAGGGAAGAGTATTTTTTGATTGATATATATATGGTTGGGCCCTGTATTGTCTGTCATCTGCCTGAGTACATGAGGACTGTAAGTGGATTCATTGCCATCCTGCGAAGAAAGGAACGCTCCATCCGTCTTCACCATTTCAGGAACTACCGTTAGGACTATCTTTATATTCCCATTCAACGTGCAGATCTCTGTTTGTGAGTGCGTGCGGGTCAGGTCAAGGCTGGGTGTGTCCTTGGAATCTCCACCATAAAAATAAATAAATCGCCGTCTTCTCGACGGTGTGAATCTTAGTGGCACTGGACCGCTGCAGTGTTATTCATTTCTCCTTGCTTCTGATTGACGGCTGCCCTGTGATGCATCTCCAGCTGAGTGTTCTCGTGTTTTCTGTTTTGTTCTTCTTAACCCTTAAACAGGCTATAGTCGTTTCCTAGTGCCATTTGCCAGCACATAGGAGCCGAGTATATTCGCCGACATACTATACATTCATTGAATGCCGCAACCAGCTATAGTCGGTTCCCAGTGCAATTTACCAGCACGCCGGAGCTGATCAGTCAGTGTTGTACAATTTGTTGAGCAGCCAACTCATGACCACTGCCAGCCCCTGCAGTACTGCAGCCTCACTGTCTCTGGGATTGAGCTGCTGCACTAGACTAGCCTGCAATCATCAGTGTTTATATCTGTGTGCTTGCATGCAGCGAGTTCAAGCGCAGTTGGCTCGGTGATTTACTGAGTTTCATCCATGGCTTCAGTTGCACCTTGTACATATTGTTCCAGTAGTTTTTTAAATAGATTTTAAAGTTCATTGGCAGTGTGTAAATGATCAGTGTTACAGTAATTGTGCTGCTCATTGCATGAAAAAAAATGTGTCCCATTAAAATTTCACTTTTTCTTTGTGAATTGTGACGTTTACTTAAAAAGTGCAACAAAAAACTATTTGGTGTCCAGGGATGCATTACCGCCCAAGTATGTGGCAGTTTAAGGGTTAAAGCCCCAAGATGCCGTTGAAACGCCCTGCACCTTCTAAGGCTTCTGGCAATGAAAACACGCTTGCATGAATTACAGTACATATACATCGGTTTTTTACATTCTAGCACTGCGGGAGACATAGCAGTACAGTACTGTAAAGTATACGGGTTTACCTTTATATTCTTTTTTTATGTAATGTATTAAGCTGAGTTTGAAATTAAATTAAAGTGTTTTGGGGGCATATTTAGAGTTTAAACTATAAAGATAGGCATTTTTTTAACCACATCCATAATTCGTGGCTTTTCACAATTCGCGGGTGCTCTAGGAACGTAACCCCCACGAATTCCGGGGATGTACTGTATATATATATATATATATATATTTGTATGTATGTATTTATATATATATATATATATATATATATATATATATATATATATATATACAGTGTATATATTGGAACCTGGCCTGGACACAGACAGACGGACTTCGTTTAAAGTCACCCAACACACATTTATTTACAATATGTACAAGTAATATGAAGCACAACCCAGTGCCACAGCACCAGTCACCCCAGTCAAGGCCCTCAATAAAATTCCTTCTCTCTCAGGACCACCTCCACTCCTCTCCTTCGACTTCCATCCTCTTCTACTCAACTCCAGCCATCGAATGGAGGGAGGCGGCCCCTTTTATATCCACCCGGATGTGCTCCAGGTGTCCTCCAGTAATCTTCTGCCGGCACTCCCCAGTGTGGTGGAAGTACCGGCTGTGTACCTGGAAGCACCCCGGGTGTCCCCGAGCGTCTTTCCCCCTGCACTTCCGGGTGTGGCGGAAGTGCTGAGGTCCAGGGCTCTCCAGGCATTGGGGTGCCCCCTGGCGGTCCCCAATGCAACCAGGGCGGTCACCCCCTCATGGTCTGGAGGAGACGTAAGCCCTCCTCCGGTAATCTTGGGCATCCCGGCTGGGTACTACCCCCAGCTGCGTGCCACTATATATATATATATATATATATATATATATATATATATATATATATATATATATATATATATATATATATATATATATATATATACAGTATATGTATATATATATATATATATTGTATTTAAATTTTGCAAATTTATTGGTTTGGGCTTGTAGAATTGGTTCACCCTACTGCATTTCTATAAACTGATTCTAGGTAAGCCATAAGCACATGGTCACTCTCAAGAACTGTCACTTACCATGTGTGGTTTCAATCAAACACAACACCAAAACTGATTAAAACTACCAAAACTGTACTCAGTAATCCAAGTTTTTCTTGAAAACTTGGCTTGCTGTTTACCACTATTTCAGTCACTGTCCACCTTCCATTTTCTCAAAAACACTGCACTGTCTTTGTTGGACTGTCTTTGAATCAGTGTAGTCCATATTGAACCACAACTGAACTAAACTTTAGTATTAGGCTAATTCACCACTCTAAATTACTCCCAAGATGAGTGCAGGTATGCGTGTGAATGAGACCCACAGTGCATTGGCACATTGTCAAGGATCAGTTCCTGCCTGTGTCCAGTGCTGCTGAGAAAGAGTCCTATGATTATAACAATTAGGTTCGAAAGAGGAAAGCAATAGAATTCTATATTTATAAAGTATGTTTGAACTTTAGAATTTATACAAAACCTTCCTATAAAAAGTGTCTAACTTAATGTCTCTGAGTTACAGATAGATACAGCCAGATAGATAGAACTTTATTTATCCCCAGTGGGAATTTGGCTTTTTACAGAAGCTCTTTAAATACATAAATACGTTCCTACCCTCGCCTATAGTCATGAGCTATGGGTAGTGACCGAAAGAACGAGATCGCGAATAGAAGCGGCTGTAATGAGTTTCCTCCGCAGGGTGTCTGGGCTTTCCCTTAAAGATAGGGTGAGAAGCTCAGTCATCCGGGAGGGGCTCAGAGTAGAGCCGCTACTCCTCCGCATCGAGAGGAGTCAGATGAGGTGGCTCGGGCATCTGATCAGGATGCCTCGTGGACGCCTCCCTGGTAAGGTGTTCCAGGCACATCCAACTGGAAGGAACACCCAGGACACGCTGGAGGGACCATGTCTCCCGGCTGGCCTGGGAATACCTTGGGATTCTCCCGGAAGAGCTAGAAGAAGTGGCCGGGGAGAGAGAAGTCTGGGTCTCTCTGCTCAAGCTGCTGCCTCCACGACCCGACCTCAGATAAGAGGAAGAGGATGGATGGATGGATGAAATAAACACACAGACTTTAGTTTGAACACACACTGGAATGAGTATAAGCAACAAAATTCAAAAGAAAGAAAACTTCTGACGTGACATTTATAGTCCCAGTGAGGCATTATACAGATATATTGCTGTTGGTATAAAGGTACCCTGATAGCATTTCTTGATGCAGTTCTGCTGAATAATTTGTTAGCAGAAAGTTCTCAGTTTTAGTGTGTCAGAGAGAGGATGTGCAGCATTGTTCATAACGGCACTCAGTTTTGTTTTAATTTCCTCCTTCATTACTACCTCCAGGAGGTCCAGAGTGCATCCTATAACTGAGCTTGCCATTTTAATCAGCGGGCCTCTCTTGAAGTGATATTACCAGCCCAGTACACTTAAGCATAGAAAATCTGACTGGCCATCACAGAGTTATAAAAGTTGTGAAGGATGTCATATCTCACGTTAAAGGAATGGAGTCTCCTAAAGAGAGAAAAGCATGTGCTGCTCATTCTTATATAGTTTCAATGTATTATGAGATCAGTCAACCCGTCATTGATGTGGACCCCCAAGGAGCACACCACCTTTACATCCACTCCTTGAATAGTGACTGGACATAGGGTTTTTAGTGTGGTAAAAGTCAATATAACCAGTTCCTTGGATTTGCTGATATTAAGATGCAGTCAATTTTCTTTGTACCTAGAAACAAAATTCTCCACCTGAGTTCTATACTTAATCTCATTCTCTTCATTAAAATACCCCATAAATGCAGAATTATCTGAGAATACTGTGTGTTAGCAAGCCTTTTGTGCTAAGCTGCTAGTTTGGGAGACTTAGCAAAAGTAAAGTGCTTAATGTTGTGGTTTGTGTTAAGGAAGTATTTTCTATTGTTTAAAAAAAATTTAATTAAATGCCTAACTTTATAACTTGTACAACCTTTTAAAATTAGCTTCTGTATTTATATTTGCAGTTTAGCTACTTAATGCAGTGAACACATAGATTTAGTAGAATTTTGGAGATCAGACAATACCAAAGGAGTCTAATCGTAGTTAAGGTCCTTTAACGTTACACAATTTCTCCAGACATTGATTTAATTTACATAATTGTACCAAATTGGGGGCAGCAATGGGGCATTGCTGTGATTAGCAGTTGCATAGTCTGACATACCCAGTAATGCAGTCAGGCTAGTCTGTGATTTGCCTCAACAAATCAGAAAGATTTGCTTTGGCTGTCAGAAAAAGAGGCATGCCTGTGATAAATGTGAAACTCTGGTGAACTTGTCACAAAGTCATCAAATTTATTATCCTCTGTGATAAACAAGTCATGTATTCTGACATCCTCAGGCAATGAGATTGACACCCTCTCTGACCAGAAGTCACCCAATGCGCCACCAGCTTTAATGGGAGAATGCACACAAAGTACAATCGCCAGCATTGGCCAAGCCAGAGTATACTTAAAAAATCACCTCATATCTTCAGACATAGCTAGTCTTTAGCAAAATCATGTCAGTGTGCTAACATTTCTTCACTGCACTATAGATGGTATATTTAGAGAGACAGCTAGGAAAATAATTAAATGAGTTTGTTTCAGATAAGATGAAATAAATATGTTTTACTTAATGATATTTGTGATTTATTTGGTCTCATTCACTGTCACTTGCAAGTCCTTCAGAGTTATCATAGGTCTCTTATTCTTTGACGTATTGCACTAAAGCAGTACTACATGCTGGGCTATTCTGGCAACATAAGAGAACAGAACTTCTATTGTGTTTTTTTGATATTTGGAATACTGTATTAAGCCCTGGGAGGAAACTGTCTTTTTGCATGACCTTTGGAGTTCAGAGCGCAGGGTCAGCCATTGTACAGCACCCCTGGAGCTATTTTCAGGTTAAGTGCCTTGAACGGAATCCAGTGGAGTAGGATCCTTTCTGGGAGTGATGGCATTTGAACCGGCAGTCTTCCAGATACCAGTGCAGAACTTGGCTTCAGAGAAGAATAAGCAGAGCCCTCATGCATGAGTTAACCACATTTTTCACTGCAATTACTGCAGTAGACTGACTAAGAATAACCTATTCCACTGTCATGAGAATTGTATATTATACAAAAAACATTTTAATGTGCACACAAGAATTAATACAGGTTTGCATGGCCCCATAAAGTGATAGTTTTCAAGGAGGGGGGCACTAATGAATAGAAGGAATCACATTGCATGACAGTTGCAGTCAAAATATAGAACCTTTTTATTGAACAAATTTTGCAAACAACTTAAACTAAAATTTTGACAACATATTGTCAACCATCCAAAGAGGCATTTAGACAGTAATATATCCAGAGGTGCTTGTCAAAAGTTGTATTGCACTGACCATGTCTTAGAAAAGGAATAAATAGTAAATATTTTTTGTAAACCAACTACACTTTCTGTTAATGTTAACAATCTCTATCCACTGACAAGTTAAAGTGACTTTTTAAACAACTTTACCATCATTAAACTGCATAATATTTAAACTAATAAATAATAACAATAAAATAAATAATAGTGCAACTTCCAGTAATAATACTATTACTTCAAACCTTCAAACCCAGGTACATTACACAGTACCAAAATAAAATAAAATAAAATAAAACGAGTGCAACTTGGTGATGACATCTTTACCAACTGAACCGTCATTAAGGCAAATTGCATTAATATGGACCTTGCTTCAAGCTAAGCTATATACATAAATAATAAAACTGCAACTTGCATTTATAATGCATTTGTGGTATAGTGGGTCTGCGGCTTAAAAAAAAAAATATGGTCCATTTTTAAATCCAGTTCACCGTATCCGTCCTCCGTGGGCGCGATTGCATGACCATGTGGAGTTGAGGTGATTGGGGTGAGTTGCACCTGATCATTCTCAATTGCTTCAACAGCTTACTGCGGCGTGTGAATAAGGTGCTGCGCCCACGGAGATGTATATTTATGGGCCGGCAGGATAGGGGGAAGAAAAAAGAAAAGAGAGAACACAAGGAGGTTAAAGAAGGGAAAAGGCAGTCATGGGAGGCGATCCAGACACCAGGAAGGTGAAGGCAGCACGAGCTGGGGCTCCGTGAGGGAGCGCAGGCTGAGGCAATCTAGGGGCTGGTTCACCCTGCTGACTAAGCGTGTAGAGTGGGGCGAGCAAAATGTAAGACCTCCCAATGAAACTGAGGAGCGAAAGGCTCCGGCCAGCAACACCAGTGAAGGGTGAACCGTGGAGACAGAAGGTGATATGCTGCGATCGGGCGAGGAGGGAGACTGCATTTTAACTTCTATTTTAACTGATTTATTTATTATGGATTTTATCCCCACATTTCACTGATTTTATGGATTTGCAATTTATTTAGGTACTGTATTTTTCTGAACACTGCACAATGGACACTTTCGGTTTTACTTTTGACTGTTTTTAACAAAAGCACTTCAGCACTTTCACCATCCCCCGGCTTCAATGAGATTTCTCAGCTCATCTCGGTCATAACTATCGACAGTGTTGGTTTTGAAACTGGATTGCCAAACCTGGTGCTCTGTGCAAGAGAGGACAGAGCTGAATATACTTCCTTAGAAGACTGGCGTCCTTCAACATCTGCAATAAGATGCTGCAGATTTTCTATCTGACGGTTGTGGCAAGTGCTCTCTTCTATGCGATGGTGTGCTGGAGAGGCAGCATAAAGAAGAAGGACGCCTCACACCTGGACAAACTGGTGAGGAAGGCAGGCTCTATTGTAGGCATGGAGCTGGACAGTCTGACATCCGTGGCAGAGCAACGGGCGCTGAGCAGGCTCCTGTCAGTCATGGAGAATCCAATGCATCCACTGAACTGGCTCATCTCCAGACAAAGGAGTAGCTTCAGAGACAGACTGCTGTTACTGTCCTGCTCCACTGACAGACTGAGGAGATCATTCCTCCCCCACACTATCAGACTGTTCAATTCCACCCAGGGGGTGAACGTTAAAAGTTAACATTATACAAAGTTATTGTCTATTTTACCTGCATTTTTATCACTCTTTAATATTGTTTTTTTTATTGTTTTTTATCAGTATGCTGCTGCTGGAGTATGTGAATTTCCCCTTGGGATTAATAAAGTATCTATCTATCTATCTATCTATCTACTGTATCTATAGTGCATCCAGAAAATATTCACAGCACATCACTTTTTCCACATTTTGTTATGTTACAGCCTTATTCCAAAATGGATTAAATACATTTTTTTCCTCAGAATTCTACACACAACACCCCATAATAAAAACGTGAAAAAGTTTACTTGAGGTTTTTACAAATTTATTAATAAATAAAAAAACTGAGAAATCACATGTACATAAGTATTCACAGCCTTTGCTCAATACTTTGTCGATGCACCTTTGGCAGCAATTACAGTCTCAAGTCTTTTTGAATATGATGCCACAAGCTTGGCACACCTATCCTTGGCCAGTTTTGCCCATTCCTCTTTGCAGCACCTCTCAAGCTCCATCAGGTTGGATGGGAAGCGTCGGTGCACAGCCATTTTAAGATCTCTCCAGAGATGTTCAATCGGATTCAAGTCTGGGCTTTGGCTGGGCCACTCAAGGACATTCACAGAGTTGTCCTGAAGCCACTCCTTTGATATCTTGGATGTGTGCTTAGGGTCGTTGTCCTGCTGAAAGATGAACTGTCGCCCCAGTCTGAGGTCAAGAGCGCTCTGGAGCAGGTTTTCATCCAGGATGTCTCTGTACATTGCTGCAGTCATCTTTCCCTTTATCCTGACTAGTTTCCCAGTTTCTGCCACTGAAAAATATCCCCATAGCATGATCCTGCATCACCATGCTTCACTGTAGGGATGGTATTGGCCTGGTGATGAGCGGTACCTGGTTTCCTCCAAATGTGACGCCTGGCATTCACACCAAAGAGTTCAATCTTTGCCTCATCAGACCAGAAAATTTTGTTTCTCATGGTCTGAGAGTCCTCCAGGTGCCTTTTGGCAAACTCCAGGCAGGCTGCCATGTGCCTTTTACTAAGGAGTGTCTTCCGTCTGGCCACTCTACCATACAGGCCTGATTGGTGGATTGCTGCAGAGATGGTTGTCCTTCTGGAAGGTTCTCTCTCCACAGAGGACCTCTGGAGCTCTGACAGAGAGACTATCGGGTTCTTGGTCACCTCCCTGACTAAGGCCCTTCTCCCCCGATCGCTCAGTTTGGCCAGCTCTAGGAAGAGTCCTGGTGGTTTCGAACTTCTTCCACTTACGGATGATAGAGGCCACTGTGGTCATTGGGACCTTCAAAGCAGCAGAAATTTTTCTGTAACCTTCCCTAGATTTGTGCCTCGAGACAATCCTGTCTCAGAGGTCTACAGACAATTCCTTTGACTTCATGCTTGGTTTGTGCTCTGACATGAACTGTCAACTGTGGGACCTTATATAGACAGGTGTGTGCCTTTCCAAATCATGTCCAATCAACTGAATTTATCACAGGTGGACTCCAATTAAGCTGCAGAAACATCTCAAGGATGATCAGGGGAAACAGGATGCACCTGAGCTCAATTTTGAGCTTCATGGCAAAGGCTGTGAATACTTATGTACATGTGCTTTCTCAGTTTTTTATTTTTAATAAATTTGCAAAAACCTCAAGTAAACTTTTTTTCATGTTGTTATTATTGGGTGTTGTGTGTAGAATTCTGAGGAAAAAAAAGAATTTAATCCATTTTGGAATAAGGCTGTAACATAACAAAATGTGGAAAAAGTGATGCGCTGTGAATACTTTCCGGATGCAATCTATCTATCTATCTATCTATCTAACTTGGCTTGCCGTATTATCCATTCATCCATCCATCCATCCATTATCCAACCCGCTACATCCTAACTATACAGGGTCACGGGGGTCCGCTAGAGCCAATCCCAGCCAACACAGGGCGCAAAGCAGGAAACAAACCCCGGGCAGGGCGCCAGCCCACCGCAGCCGTACTATCCAGTAGTATAGAAACAGTATTCACACATTTGAACATAATGGTCCCCATCCGACCTTTTAAAACCAAAGTCTCTCCAGACAACAGACACAGCAACCTTTTCCATCACAAGTTCTTCTGTGTCATCATGTTCAACTTTATCGTCTGCTACAGCTTCCGTTTAGGAATGTTCTCTGTCCATTTTCACGGCTCAATACCTCCACTAACGCATGTACTCCATTGCATGCTTGTTTATTGGTGCAGCAGTGAAACAGGTCCCCCCTTAAACAGTTTCCCATTCCGCCATGTTCCGAATGTTGTTTAGGCTATTTAAACCAGTGTTCCGGCATGAGAAAAATCCATATCATAACAAAAATAAAAATTATTTAACACTATGTTTAATGCTATGTTACCCTTTCTCCCACAAGTGTAGGCTGGGCAGATTGGCGAACGAAGCGAGCTTGGGGGAGGGGGGGGGGTGTTGGAACACTCTAGTGTGTGTATATATATATATATATATATATATATATATATATATAAACTGCTCAAAAAATTAAAGGAACACTTTGAAAACACATCAGATCCCAATGGGAAAAAGAAATCCTCCTGGATATCTATACTGATATAGACTGGGTAATGTGTTAGGAACGAAAGGATGCCACATCGTTTGATGGAAATGAAAATGATCAACCTACAGAGCCCTGAATTCAAAGACGCCCAAAAATCAGAGTGAAAAATGATGTGGCAGGCTAGTCCATTTTGCCAAAATTGAATTGCAGCAACTCAAAATTTACGCAGCACTTTGTATGGCCCCTGTGTTCTTGTATACATGCCTGACAACATCGGTGCATGCTTCTAATGAGATGACAGATGGTGTTGTGGGGGATCTCCTCCCAGATCTGGACCAGGGCATCACTGAGCTCCTGGACAGTCTGAGGTGCAACCTGGTGGCATTGGATGGACCAAAACATAATGTCCCAGAGGTGTTCTATTGGATTTAGGTCAGGAAAGTGTGGTGGCCAGTCAATGGTATCAATTCCTTCATCCTCCAGGAACTGCCTGCATACTCTCACCACATGAGGCCAGGAATTGTCGTGCACCAGGAGCCACTGTAGCAGCATAGGGTCTGACAATGGGTCCAAGGATTTCATCCTGATACCTAATGGCAGCCAAGGTGCCTTTGTCAAGCCTGTAGCGGTCTGTGTGACCCTCCATGGATATGCCTCCCTAGACAATCATTAACCCACCACCAAACTGCTCATGCTGAATGATGTTATAGGCAGCATAATGTTCTCCATGGCTTCTCCAGACCCTTTCACTTCTGTCACGTGCTCAGGGTGAACCTGCTCTCATCTGTAAAAAGTACAGGGCACCAGTGGTGCATCTGCCAATTCTGGTATTCTATGGCGAATGCCAATCGAGCTGCATGCTGCTGGGCAGTGAGCTCAGGGCCCATTAGAGGACATGGGGCCCTTGGGTCACCCTCATGAAGTCTTTCTGGTTGTTTGGTCAGAGACATTCACACCAGTGGCCTGCTGGAGGTCATTTTGTAGGGCTCTGGCAGTGCTCATCCTGTTCCTCCTTGCCCAAAGGAGCAGATACTGGTCCTGCTGATGGGTTATGGACCTTCTATGGCCCTCTCCAGCTCTCCTAGAGTAACTGCTTGTCTCCTAGAATCTCCTCCATGCCCTTGAGACTGTGCAGGGAGACACAGCAAACCTTCTGGCAATGACACGTATTGATGTGCCATCCTGGAGAAGTTGGACTACCTGTGCAACCTCTGTTGCACATACAGTATACAGTGTGTGTGTGTATATATTGTGAACTTGGACCTGGACACAGACAGACGGACATCGTTGACTCCACCACACACTGTTTATTTACAATACTATTTACAAATTGGACGTGCACAAACCCCAGTGCCTCTTGCACCGATTCCCCCAATGTCCAGGCCACACAGTCATGTGCCTCTTTTCCTCCTGGCCACCTCCAGTCCTCACTCCAGCTCCTTCCTCTTCCACCCGACTTCCACTCATGACTGGAGGGAGGCGGCCCCTTTTATAGGAACCCGGATGGGCTCCAGCTGCTTCCGGCAATCTCCGCGGACACACCCCGTGTGGCGGAAGTGCCGGCTGCGCACCCGGAAGACGTCCAGGTGTCCCCCCTGGTGTGGCGGAAGTGCCGGTCTCCCGGGATAATAAGGCACTGGGCGCCGCCTGGCGGTGGCCACGGGCCCTTACAGGGCTGGGCTTCCAAGCCCTTTACCCGAGGCCCCCAACATAACCAGGACGGACGCCCCCTCGCGGTCTGGAGGAGGGACAAGCCCTCCTCTCGTCCTCCTGGGCGTCCTGGCCGGGCTCCAGCCCCGGCCGGGGACCACAATATATATGTGTGTATATATATATATATATATATATATATATATATATATATATATATATATATACAGTACATATGCACACACACACTGTTTTCTAAATACATGCCAGATTGACTAAAAAGGAAGAAAATTTAAAACGAACACAGCTGACTTAGTTGCCATACTCCCAGTGGGGTAATATGCAGGTGTATTGCTATTGGTATAAAGGAGCCCCAATAGTGTTTCTTGACACACTTCTGCTGAATAATTCATTAGCTGAATATCCTTAGTGTTAGTGTGGCAGAGAGAGAATGTTCAGAATTGTTCATAAAGGATTAAAACAACGGCCAAGTCTCATATTTGTATTAATTCCAGCAGGGAGATTGTCTTTTTGCATGACCTTTGGGGGTGTAGCGTGCAGCACCTGCACAAACAAACCGTATCACCCGACCTGCACGCTTGTGCATTTATTCAAGTGAGCTGCTTCTTGGAGCACAATTTTGTAAAGAGGCCTTTGCTAATAATAATAGTGCAGGAATTTTTACAGATTTTTGTTGAATGTAATTCCAGTGAAAACTTTTTATAGCCTATTGGTTCTGTCAAAATGATTAGTGTGAAAGTCAAGCTTGTAACCATGAGCTCCTGTCAATTTTGAGTCCCGGTTAGCTACACAACAGAATTGACGAGCAGTCACACCTTGAGCTTGGCAGCTGTTAGCTGGCCATCCATTATTCTCACTTTATGCTGTAAGGATCAGTGAAGATGCTTCTGTAATGTTTAACCTCCACTCTTCTCATGTCGGCCATTAAGACAAGTCCTCTTTCATTTTCGTTTTTTTTAGTTACATACTTTGACTGTGCATTTTTCTTTTTATCTGACAAGGGCTTTATTGTGCAGTTTTATCCAATCCAAAAGGTAATTCCTACACATGACAGTTAATGCAACATTTTTTACATTTTTTTTTCTCAGATTTTAGTTTCTTTTCTGAAGGGTTCTTGTTTATTCATGTGATTTGTAACTTTTAAGAAGATTTCTATTCAAACAAAACATATAAACCTTAGACCTCATATTGTTTCTGTAGTATTTTAGCATGTCATAGTGCCACATATAATTGTTTTAAAAATCTATATATAATCCCCTTTTACAGAAACCAAAAGATTATTAGTGGCATATTTCATTAGTTCTGCAGCTCAGTTCTTGGTCAACGTGCTGTCAGATGCCAAGATCCTGGAGAGCCCATGATTCTCAAAACACTGTTTCAAAGACATAGACAAAGATTCGCTTGTTTGAACTGGGGTGTGTTGTTTAGCTTCAAAATTAAATTCCATTCAGCAGCTCCTAAGGGTAGGTCCCAGGAGAAAGGGAGTCCACAGCCCAAGGCAGCCCAATGAGGCTGAAGCATTTGTAGCCACATCATGTGCGGGCTGACTCACTAGATCTCTCATTTTATACTCCCATTGCCTCAAGAACTCCTTGTGAGACTTTGAGTTACATCAGAGACCATGGATCACACTGTCAGCTGTGTACAAATGTTCAGAAGTGTGTATTGCATTATTACCTGAATAATGTAGGAACTGATGTTTTGCTCATTTTTAGAAGGGTGGCATAACTACTTTGGCTGTTCATGACATGTTTTACATTTGGTGCAGTAGTAAAAAATAAGGTGATTACTACATTAACTGAGGGGGAGCTTTAGTGGTTTCATTAACATTTAAATTCTTGAGGTTTTGTGTTGTCTGTAAAGCCAATGAATGAGCAATGGAGCAGATATAATTTCTAAAGAAAGATGTGACACATAGGAAAAATCACGTTGTTAATTAAATTGCATAACAATAAAAGGAAAGGCCAATCAAAAAATAAACATTCTAGATAAATTTACTGCTAATATAAAATTCAAAACAGGGTTGTAAATGAACACAACTACATCAGTTCCATTTGCAAACTCATACAACACACCAGTTGTAAATGGAAAACCAACAAACAGCGTACAGTAGGCTGATGACTCTCTACTACATGCGTCCTCAATTGTCATAAGCTTGCATCATGGCCTTAATATCAACTCAAATAAGACTAAGTATAAGATTATTGGTAAATTTATTCCGCACGATCTTGTGTGTTGATGGACAGCCACTTGAGATGGTGACCACGTACAAGTATCTTGGCAGCTTTGTGAACAATCAATGAGAACATTGCATTGAGCTCAAATGTAGCATTGAATATGCCAGGAATGAAGTCATGAAAATTAAAGCACTTCTTAAGTCACAATTTTGGATTTGTCTGGTCCATTGTTATGTTTTCTCCATCCTTCTGCATGGTATGGAAGTGTGGACATTGACACAAACTATGTGTGAACGTGTTAAAGCATTTCAGAAGTGGGTTTATGGAAGGATGTTGAAGATATTCTGGATGGACAGTGTATGAAATAAGGAGGTCCTTGAAGGAATGCATAAGACAGTGGACCATCCAGACATGAACACTTAAATATTTCGGTCACATGATGCAGAAGAACAAATACCACCTGCTGCAACTTATTATCCAGTGAAAGATAAAAGGAAGAAGACTATGGCTCCATGATATGTGAGAATGGTTCAGAAGGAGTACCAAGTCCCTATTCCATTTAGTAGTTTTCAAAGCTGAAATAGCCCTAATGATTACAAAACTTCATTAACGAAGATGGTACCAGAAGAAGAAAACAGCATGCCAGTGTGAAACCTGACTGTGAGTAAAATGAGACGGTAACTTGCTAGGTAAAAAGTGTATGGTTGGCTCTCAGGTGTTGCTCCAGAAAGGCCCAAAGAAGCATTCTAACACTATTTTCAGCCTAATGGTACATCTGGAAAAAATATAATTGATGAATTTGTAGCGAGGGTCTTTATCTTTATATTGATGTTTTTATGAATTGTTTGGTTTAGCTTACATAGGCAATGTTAAATTAAAGATTATTCAGGTAAGGAAGGCAAAAGGTTTGAAGTAAGGTAGTTATACTCACTAATCATGGTGCCAATGCATGTTGATTACCAGTCACACATTAGAGTTTCATCATATTTTGTACACTTGACAATGATGGCCCTGCAGACAGATCACTACACAACAGGCTGTGAAGCCAGCCTAACAGAAAAAACTGGTGAGTACCTGAATCATTTTAATCTAGAGGTTTATATTCTCAGATTTTGGAGGGCCACTATGGCTGCAAGTTTTCATTCCAACCTCATCCTTAATATAGTAACAAGTGACTCCTGCTAGGTTAACCTACTTGACCTGATTAACCTACCTGATTCAGCTGGTCAGATCACTCTCAGTAGTGCCCCTGTAGAATGTGGTGACAATAGAGGGAGGTAGGCTTGCCTTTCTTAGCTGCTGAAGAAAGTGGGGATGCTGCTGCACCTTCTTGACCATGCAGGGTGCACATGGAGTGTTGTGCTCTTGACCAGTTGCAACCTGGAGCCCTTGATATGCAATGAGGTGAAGTCAGCAGTCACAAGAGACAGATTGTTGCACTTGCATCAGTCCACCAATCATCTTATCTCCATTCTGTAAGCTGACTCATCCCAATTTCTGGTTAGACCCACCACTGTTGTATCATCAGACAGCTTAATGATAGTGTGAAGAGCTGTACGCAGCCATACAGTCATAAATCAACAGAAGAGGGCTGAGTACACATTCCAGGGGAGTGCCATTGCTCAGTGTGATGTTACTGAAGGTGGTGTTGCTGATGCAGACTGTCTGGGCTCTCTTTCTCAGGATGTCCAGGATCCAGTTGCATAGGGAATTGTTGTAGCCAATCAGACTCAACTTCCCTATGAGCTTTTGAAGGATGATGGTGTTGAATGCTGATCAGAACTGTAGTGACTCGTTTGTTGATGGGTCAGGGCCAGAGGAAGAGTAGATAATATTGTATCCTCAATAGAATGGTTCAAGCAATATGCAAACTGGACAGGGTCATGTGATGTACAAAGTCTGGCTTTCAGAGGGCCCAAGACAAGCCTTTCAGAGCAGTTGATGATGACCAGTGTGAGTGTTATGGGGAGATAATCATTGAAGCAAGAGTTAGAAGACTTCTTCGGCATGGGTATGATGAAGCACTTGGGGATGACTGACTGTTGAAGATGCCTGTAAATATGTCCAACAGTGGGTTTGCACATTCAATTGCATATCATTTTGAGACAGATATAGTATGGAAGACATAGTGTGGTGTTATGGGTCCACAGCTCGTTGAGTAAAGGCCATTTTTAAATAAATAATCATTGTGCTCGCGGCTTAGCGAGGGGACGTTGGCCATAGTGGGCGTGGGACGATCCGTAGGGTGTGGGCGTTTCTCACCTAGTGCACAGGTGAGGAACTGCCCACATTCATGATTGTCCCGCGGCTAATGCTGCAGCTGCTGTGGCCCTCGTCATTTTAAAAAGAAGCGCGAGTCGGTTTTAGGGGAAGAAGAAAAAAGAAACGTTCGGGAAGAGAAAGAAACGACCGGAGAGAGAAAGGAAAGGAGAGGACGGAGGTTACAGGGAGCGTGGAAGCAAGCGGTGCAGGAGAGAGACGGACACGCGGAGCGTGTGGTGAGCACGCGATCGGCCGTGGGCAGCTGCGAGGAAGCTGGGTGTTAGGCCGACACCCAGGTGTTTGTGTAGATGTCGCTCCCGCTGAGCGATCTGGTAGCGGGAGTGACCAAGGTGAAAGCGACGAGCCGCAGAAGGGTAGCGGAAGTCGGGAGGCTTGGAGTGGCAGTCCTTGGTGTGAGCGTCCTGGAGACCAAGGAGTCCAAGTCTCGAGGCTGGGATGAGAGCCAAACCGAAGCCAGGGATCGGGAGGTCTCCAGTCTTGCGTGTGATGTAGGAGGGCAGCTGCAGAGAGCGTCTTGCCTGCTGCTAAGCCCGTACGGGATAAGCAGGTGAGACGCATACAGAAAAGCACCGGATTTGTTTTTTTGTTTTAAAGACTGCTTCCAGGAGAAGATTTTAACCTTCGTTTTTTAAGGATTGTTTTTTCTATTTATTGGTTTTACTCCACGTTCTTTTTATGGATTATTTATTTAATGAATTTGAAACTGCACTATTTATGGAACACTGTTTTTGTTTTTGTTGACTGTTTTTAATAAAAGCACTTTTGCACTTTCTACCTTCCCCTTGCTCAGTAATTTGCCTCCATTGACTAGCTCATTCGGCAACATTATCGACGGTGTTGGGTTCAAGTGCTTCCAACATCAAAGGGAGTGTGGAGCCAGAACCCACATCGTCACACATAGGCGCAAACATGATCTGTATTAGCCTGATCATCTGTTCTCTCCTTTTACATTTCATTGTTGTTTTGCAGCTTGTTAAAAAAATGAAACAATTGAAATGCAAGTCGATTTAAATCAAGGCAAGGCAGTATGTTCCACTACCATTAGCAATTGATCACTAATGGAGAAAGTGGCTGAAATGAAAACCTGAAGCTGTTGTGGCCCTCCTGGAACTGAGTTTGACACCCCTACTTTAATCCTTTTCACCTTTAAAACCTAGGACACTAATAAAGAAGCCTGCAAAATGCAACATCTCTAGTGAAAACAACACAATACCTGTGAATACCACTGTAACAGTAAAAAATATTCATAGTACACACTGCAGGGAAAATCATAGTTTGGTTTTATCCCTACATGAGGTTTTGTGATCATATGAATGCTGTCCTTATAAAAGTGTAATGGCCAGGTCCAAAGTAAAAGAAGCTCTAGTGAGGTTCAGCTTACCAGATTTGCTGTTAAACTGGTCAGCTACACGTAGGGACTCAAGGTCTACCCTGTGCCTCCTGTCCTTGTTTTGACAAGCTTGCCTTTGTACCCTCCCTTGTTGCTTTTCCTTAACCAGAACATCTGGTGATGATTCATAACCTCAGATGAGACTAAAGACTTCTTCACTCTGATGGCCTTGATGATTTGAAAGGCTAACAGGTCAATTAACCAAATATCTCCAGTCCAGCTGCTCTTCTGCCAGAAGCGTTTATGTGGCCCGTCTTGTCAAGCAACAGGCAGCCCTGCTGGCTGTCTTGAATCAAATTGCCTGAATACTCTGCCCTATTAATGCACCATTTCATTATTTACACAGAAATACAGACAAAAGCAAAGTAATACATGTAGAATACAAATAGCAGTTAATGCACTTAATGTTCCTTAAAGAAAAAAAAGGTTATATTCCTTATAGTGTTCCTTGAGTTATGCTCTGTACAAGATTACCGGCTATTGAAGCCTGTCAATATGTTTTGGGAGAAGAACATCCTTCATCAGGACAACTCTAAACTGAGAGGCACAATTCCTCGTTCATAAATATTCTTGTGTGCATTTCCAAAATGAGGCAGCAGTGTCAAAGCGTGCTGATCGTAAAATATCTACAGATTTAATGATGAGGCTTACTTTTCTATAAAGAATGCACATACAATGGCAGAACATTTTATCTTTGATAGGCACGTGTTTTAACACCCACCGACATGTCCGGGGCAGGCATTTTTTTTAAATGATATCTGAGGAAGTGCCACATTCAAGATGTGAAATACAGACAGTAATAGAAGTGCAGAATTAGTCTGTTTCCAAGTGCTTAGATTGCTAAACTCTAGAAGGAATGCTTGGATTTTTATATTGTCTGTAGAAATTTGTGATTTGTGTGCAAGTTGTTTTTTTTTTTTTTTCTGGAACACAAGATAAATACCGTAATAAAATTTATACAAGTTCATCTCAAATTGCCAAGGCTGGGCAAGTAACAAACTTCAGAATCCAAAAAGTGTCTTGCCGTCGCTGATGATTTATCATAGACTTCCCTTCTTGGATCTGGCTTAAGTATTTCAAGGGCTGCGCACATTAAATCAAGCACTGTATGAAGAAGTGTTCCACTTTTTTAAATCCAAACATGCTGCTCTTAAGTTAAGGTATTTGGTATATGATAGTCTTTTGCCAACATGCAGAAGATGACAGAAACAGTTTAAAGCAGTGACGGATTACACAACTTATAGTTGGACGGGTTGTTGAACTTGACAATTGAAGGTGCTGATCTGGTCACCAGAGTATTTCACATTACATGACAAGGAATCACAGGTGATGATGAATTAGATGACTCCATGACAACTTTCTAGCAGATAAATGGTGTTTACAGTAGGGTGTGCTTCCTGTGTGTTTGCTCTGTGATGGACTGGTGCTCTCTCCAGCAGCCTTGCTGATTCTTGTTTAACTAATATTCGAGCAAACAATGGATTGCAATATATTGTGTACTGTATGGTAAAAATATGATCAATGCATTTATAATTAAATGTTAATCATTCATTTTTAGTAATGTGAATTTCTTCAGTGTGTTTAAACGATTTTCTTCTTTTTTTTCCCCCAAGGAAAAGAAATGGAAACGTGGGACAATAAACCAAATGCTGCAGTCATTGGAGGTAAGTAGAAGGAATTGACTTCAATGTTCTTTGTGTAGAATACAATTTAGGCATGCAAACACATTGTGTGAAGCAAAGATATTCAGCAGATTAAACATTTATTCAAATAATTCAGTAATAATTTCACAATAATTGCCTTTTTGTTAAAATGTAAGATTTCTAATGTACATAAAGATATACAGAAATAAAGAAATGGATAAAATCAAATTCCGGTTTAGTGCTACAATTAATCTACCTTAATAAAAGGGTAAGTGTCTGTGTTTCTGTCTGTGTGCCCATGCAGTTGCGATGTCATTGCAAAAGATGGTGCATCACAAAACAGTTTTAGTAATAAAATGCACTGCATTTGTCACTCCAACAGATGGCTTATCACAAACATTTTAAAAATAAAATGCATTTCATTTGTTCTTCCCTCTTCAAACCTTTTTACCCATCCGTAAACTTTTCATTGAGTTATACTGCTTTCTCTTATGCCCTGATCCAACATCCTTCAGTGAATTTCAGCAGGTTTTCACTCCTTCTGCCCAAAGAACTCTCACTACAACACATTGCTCAGTAATTTTGCAGTCACACAGCAGAGCGTCCACATTCATTTGACCTTCACTTCAACTAGACTTGTGTTTAAACTACCTATAAGCCATCACAAACGCGTTGTATTATGTCAGCTTCCACCCGTTATGGTTACCTTTAAATTTTCAAATTGCCTTTACTTTTGAATTTACCCTTGTATTTACATTCTTTAGGTGACATTACAATGGCACAGTGGTAACACTTCTGCCTTGTAGAAAGGAGCCTAGGTTTCATGCCCCAGGTCTTCCCTGCCTGGTGTTTGCTGTTTATCCTGTGTCTTTGTGGGTTTCCCCAGGTGCTCTGTTTTTCCGACAGTCCTAAGACATGCAGGTTAGGTGGATTGGCGCCCTTTCCAGTGATTGTTCCTGTCTTGCATCCGATGCAAGGACAAGCGAGTTTGGAAATGGGTGAACGAGTGAACGGAAGGTAACAATTTTTCATAAAAAAGGCTTATAATGTCCTATTTATGCTGATGACATTCAGCTTTATATGGCTGTAACTAAAGACCCTACTTACCATACTTGTAGTTTGCATTAATGAAATTCCCTATTGGATGATCGCTCTAGTTTTCTGCTTTTAAATGTTGGTAAAAATCATGTTTATTTGTAGGATGTGGTAAAAACATGAAAACCCCACCTGTCAGTTCTTTAATCTTTGGAAACTATAAGGTAAATTTTAATTCCTCCATGTGTATTCTGGGTGTGGAGTTTGAAATAGAACTCAGTTTTAACGCACAAAGCTACTTGTAAATCTACATACTTCTATTTAAAGAATACATTCTGTATTATGTAATTGTATTTTGTTTTAACCATTGCCTTTAATATTTTCTAATATATCATGTGCTTTTATGATCTAAAGTGCTTTAGTCAATTGTTGGTCAATAGCCACTGACATAAATCATTGAGAGGCTCATGAGTTTTGGTGCACTGGAGAGTTCAGCCAACTTAAGTACATCTGTGAGTCTTTCCTCATCCTTTGTCTGTTAAATGTCACTTTTCTTTGTCCGTTTTTTAAAACACTGATATGGTGGATTTATATCAGAAAGTCTCATACGCACTGCAAAACTGCTGACTCAATCACTGTGTTATGTTAAAACGAAATATGAGCCAAATAGGCCAAATTTTTTTTTAAACCAGAAAACATGTAACAGAGACATAAATAATAAAACATCAAGATAAAATACAGTAGAAAAGGTATGTTGAGTGTCCACTTCTGTACTGATGCAGATTTAGTAAACATCCTTTGAGTAACATGTTTTGAAACAGTCACCAAAACACAGGCAGATGTTGCAGTGGGTACAGTACAAGCATGGCTCTTTTGCACACTTTTCTTATAATATTTTTTTGTTGCTTTCCCATGAGATGATACAATGTCTTTGCCTGAACCACACAATTGACATGTCCCTTGTGTCATTGTAGGCTACCAGAGCTCAAGGCTTAGTGGCTCCCACATTTTCTCCAAAACAAATATTGACAATTGCTGCATTGTGAACAGTGATAAGATGACTAATGTCTTTCTTGTCAATGTACATGATCACATTCATTTTGCCTTTTTGCCAAGTGGATACTGCACCCCACTACAGTTTTATGCAACTGAATTCACCATGCGTATCACAGCGCTTGAATGTACATGTTATGAACTCTGAATCTGAAGCATGCAAGTCCCAAGCAGTTCCAAAAATGCCAACTAGAGGGGGAAATGCCATAAAAAAAACAGCTAGCAACAGATGCCATGTAGGATCTTTATAAAATAAAAGATTTACTTCACAAAAAAAATGCTATTTAACAAAAGAAAGCTCCATAGAGTACAAAGTGCCAGTGGAATTGCCTGAGGAAAAAGGCCAGTCCAGTACAAACAAAGTTCCAATACGATACCCAAGGAGAGTGGTTGAAAAACAGAGTAAGAAGGTCAAAATTCAGAAAATGTAAAAAAAAAAAAAAAAGCACAAAAGAAACATTCACTGACTCACAAGTACATTCAATGAACTGCCAGGAACTGTGGGAAACCCTTACATTTATAGGGCTGTCTCTGGTGGTCCCAGCCAGAGGAGACACCCTGACTGAAATGGAGCAGATCAGTGGTGTATTCAGCAGTTTCAGTGTCCAGGTCAACATCTGGTGACCAATTCACATTGTCATCACTATTGCTTGATTCAACTGATGGTTCAGTTTCAGTTTGTTCTAAAACTGGATTTACACCTCCACGTTTACACGCTATTATATGCAACAACAACAACATTTATTTATATAGCACATTTTCATACAAAAGAATGTAGCTCAAAGTGCTTTACATAATGAAGAATAGAAAAATAAGAGACACCGTAAGAAAATAAAACAAGTCAACATTAATTAACATAGAATAAGAGTAAGGTCCAATGGCCAGGGGGGACAGAAAAAACAAAAAAAAAAACACTAGACGGCCGGAGAAAAAAAAAAAAATCTGCAGGGATTTCAGGCCATGAGACCGCCCAGTCCCCTCTGGGCAATCTACCTAACATAAATGAAACAGTCCTCTTTGTATTTAGGGTTTTCATGGAAGGACTTGATGATGATGATGATGATGATCACGTGGACTTCTAGCTTTTAGTCCATCAATGCTGGGGCATCATGGTGCTTTGAGTAGGTTGGTGGTGGCGCAGGCCGCCACCACAGAGAAACCGGAAAAGAAACGAGAGAGTAGGGGTCAGTACGGATTTTAGAGCCACCATGAATAGTTATTATGATGAATTGAACATACAGAGTATCACGATTAAGATAAAGTGAAGTTAGCAGTGTTTTAAAGTGCTCCACTGTATTAGCCTGGCGAATTCCTATCGGCAGGCTATTCCAGATTTTAGGTCCATAGCTAACTTCTTTTAAGTTTAGCTTTTGGAATTCTAAGCAGACACTCATTTGAGGATCTAAGGTTACAATTTGGAATATAGGGTGTCAGGCATTCCGATATATAAGATGGAGCGAGATTATTTAAGGCTTTGTAAACTATAAGAAGAATTTTAAAGTCAATTCTGAAAGACACAGGTAACCAGTGTAGCGACATCAAAACAGAAAAAATGTGTTCGGATTTTCTTTTCCTAGTTAGGATTCTAGCAGCTGCATTCTGCACTCGTTGCAAATGATTTATGTCTTTTTTGGGTAGTCCTGAGAGCAGTGCGTTACAGTAATTTAATCGACTAAAAACAAAAGCGTGAGTTAATTTCTCAGCATCTTTCAATGATATAAGAGGTCTAACTTTTGCTATATTTCTTAAGTGAAAGAATGCTGTCCTAGTGGTTGCAGTGTTGTGCAAGATCACACCTCACAAGAACTAACTCAAAGTTCAGTTCACACAGATTAAAATGAATAAATTCACATTCATAGTTCACCATTTCAATTTTGAACTACTTCCTGTTCAGTTCATTTTGTATTTTTTAAGGATTGAGAATAAATGACCCATGAGTTTACTTTTTTTACAGATTTTCTCCAACGGGGAAAAATATAAAGTGGCCTCACCAAGAACAACGTTTTCCTAAAAGCAAAAGTGGAGCTTCACTGCATGCTCGTGTCAGCGGGGGTGCAGCTTAAGTACTAGGAGGCATACACAGACTGTGCCTATCTGATTTTACATTATTTTTTTCCGAATACAAATAAATGGTAAAACATGAATTCAAAATAAATATTTGTAAAACTCCAGTATTTGTGCTTATCCGAATACCGGATTCGGCTCCACCCCTACATTGCAGGGCAAAGCAAAACGTTTAATCTGGACCTAAACCAGATCCAGAATGTCACATAAACCTGAACTAGCTCACATTCAAGTTCTTCACTTGCAATACGTTACGTTAAGTTCACTGTTATTAGAAAAATGAGCTTGTTCAATGAACTAATTCATGCACAACACTGATTATATGTTTTGGTACAGACTCCGCCCCATTCACGAATATTGATAAATTATCATTGAGTGGCAAAATGCATAGCAATATTCGTAATTGTTTTGCAACATGATGTTATTCTGACTTAACACTTTAAATCATATAATAAATAGATACTCGGGCTTAACCATAATAACATAGAATTCTGAGATGCTTGGGGAGGTTAGAAGGCATTGGATGACTCTCTTGTTCCGTGAATATCTTTCTGATTGATTGTGGCTTTAATTTGAAGTTCTTAGTAGCTAAGAAAGAGTATCTAGTCCTATATTGTTCTGTTTGGTGCCTTGTGTAGTAACCTTGTCCTGTAACCCTTGTTCTCAAACAGCCCCCCTGACTGATGTTTACTTGATTAGGTTGACCTCTTGTGTAAGACACTTTGGATTAAAAGCTTCTGCTAAGTGAGGTAATGTAAATGTAAGCTTTTATACACATCATAATTCATAATTATCAGTTCAAGCCCATATTGATTCTTTTATATCTTATCAGTAATTTGCATTAAGTTTGGGAAATAAGACCCTGGTTGGAACTCATGCAAGAGCAGGCTGGTCAAGTGGAAGTTGTTGATTTCACTGGACCAGTGTTCCTGAGAAATATGGTCATCTTCTTTGTTCTTGGCCTCGTAATCTCAATGTTTTGTGACTAAAGTATGGAGGCAGTATGAATCATCTGATCATGAGATTTCTTTAATAGTGAACAAGTAGAAAACAATTTTATTCCAGTCTCATCCATCAGATAGATAAAGTAAAACCGCAGTGTTGCAAAATACAAAAAGGCATATCCAAGATGAAACCATGAGACGGGTGCAGTAGATAGATAATGTAGGTAAAAAGTAAGTACTGTAAATAAACAGATTTTACACTGACTCACACAACTGATCTGTTCTTGGCAATTGGCAGAGGTCATGTATCATTTCCAACATATAAATTTCCCTAATCCTTCAGTTCATTATTTTTTTAAAACCAGATGTTTCAGTTGCAGTGTCTGGAGTTTTTTTTTAATTGTGAGAGCTAGGAACTGGCTTGTACACACACCAACATTTCTCAAGATGGGAAAATTTACTAATAATCTGAACTGCACGTCTTTGGGATGTTGGAGGTAACCAGAGCAGATGGGACAACCCAGACGAATGCAGAAGAGCATGAAAATAGTGACTGGACAGGGGAGTGTCATCCAGGACTCTGGAGCTGCAAGAAAGCAGCTCTGTCTGCATTGTCACTGTGCTGTCACCCCACTCAAAGTGTTCTTCTCTGACATTAATAAACATACAGTGATATCTGAATATCCTTTTAAAGGGGACTTCAGTAGTGGGCAATGGAATTAAACTTGATCTGAAACCAGGGTGATACTTTGACTAAAAATAATTTTAAATGTTATTGACTGAAATAAGAGAATGAAAAACTCAGTCTTGCTATCTTGCCTTTATTTAATGAAACCATCATTTACACAAGGTGAGTAGCCTGATCTGTTCTAAAAAGCACAGGGGTCCGAACTGCTGTGTTTTGTTTGCCTTTCAATCCTTGACAGTTTAGTATTTCCCTCAAAGCAAACCTGTGTTTGCCAACAGTACTTGCAATGAAAGAACGTAAATATATTTCTACTTCGAAAATAAATTAATCTTTCTAGCAAATGCACGATTGACCTTTCTTTGTATTAAAAAGCGCTGAGTGATAGCTAACAATAACATTGTTACTGAAGACAAAAAATATTCATGACCTTACCTTTGAAAAAGCAGGGTGATTAAATTAGACTTGTTACTGCAGATGTCCTGTCATCATGAAGCGTCTGCATTGAGTTCATTAAAACTCAAATAAAATACTGACAAGTGGCTTTAACAGCCATACGACTTGACAATAGTTATTCTATACATGTATATATTGGTTCATGAATATCTTTAAATATTTGCCACCTTTTTTTAATCTCCATTAATTTTGCTGAGTTGTGTTAAAAGTTTGGTAAAGTTGGTATTTTGGTTTAAAGTGGGAGGTCCGAAAGATTCCCCAGCTCCACATGTTATTCTCAGTGGCTCCGAATACACGAACAGTTCTGCTAATAAAATAATCTGAAGTAAGCAGGCATTATAAATGTATGTGACATTAATTTATGAAGAGCTGCAATTAATGGAATGGCAGTCAATTTAGGAAAGCATAAAGTTTGTTGTCCTGTGTGCCAGTGTGGAGGATGAAGCCATTAAGACTTCACAGAAAGAGTGTTTCACTGCTGGACTCCAATATCGGGCCTTTATTTTCTTTGTGGTTTGCTTGATAAATAAATCAAACTATGGGCGGCATGGTGGTGCAGTGGGTAGCGCTGCTGCCTCGCAGTTAGGAGAACCCGGCTCACTTCCCAGGTCCTCCCTGCGTGGAGCTTGCATGTTCTCTCCTTGTCTGCGTAGGATTCCTCCAGGTACTCTGGTTTCCTCCCACAGTCCAAAGACAAGGTCAGGTGCATTGGTGATTCTAAATTGTCCCTGGTGTGTGTTTGGTGTGTGTGTGTGTGTGCCCTGCGGTGGGCTGGCGCCCTGCCCGGGGTTTGTTTCCTGTGTTGGCTGGGATTGGCTCCAGCGAAACCCTGTGACCCTGTAGTTTGGATATAGCGGGTTGGACAATGGATGGATGGATAAATCACACTATATCACTAGAAATTGTTGTTTTTTAGGGTTTGCTGTTGGAACTTGATTCATCTGGATATTCTCCAAGCTTTTCCAAACAGCATCACTGTTTCATTTCTTCCCAGCTGATTGGTGTCATGATTGAGGAGATCTTGCATTGCATCTGTTGGGTTATTGCAGCTCTTTTAGACTGTTAATTTTAATCATTGAATATACAAGATAGCTAAAAATCTAAATACTGATTTCTGTGCACCTTAAAGGTTAGTGGCATGTTTGCAAGCTGACATTAGAATATTAAATATTGAATCTTTTCCGTGATTACATTTTATAAAGATGAAGCTGTAATTATACTAGGCTTATTAATAATCTGCCTCTGCAATACAAGTAGAACGCTAGCTTGTCTGAGTAATGATTCAGGTCAGAACACAGAGTTTTATAATTTGCTGCTCTCATGACATTTAAAAAAATCCAAATAATTGAAGATTACAGCATATACACTAAGAGATGAGCTTACATACAGGATGGGCGCCATGCGTTGCTACAGGAATCCACTTTTATTATTTCTTCCTTTTCTACAGGACTGCAAAGCTTTCATCGTTCACCAGCATTCAGCCCTCTTTCTGTGCCACACATGCAGTGTCCTTTTTATTTCAAACAATGAGCTTGTTTGGTGTCTGTTCACTTTTTAAAGCCGTAAACATACAGTTTATAAAATTGCAGGGAGAAGAAACGGAGACGCAATGTGTCTGCCCTGCTAGTACAGACGTGACATTGGCCTGCATACACCAATATTGAGCATGGGAAAGGCGCTATAAAAATAAAATGTATAATTATTATTAGGACTTGTCCAGGAATGTCTTCTGGAACACCCAGTGTAACTGCAAAATATGTGTGGTCCAATAACATGAAGACAACAGAATGCAATATTGGTACATAAAAGGAAGAAAGGAACATAATGCATTGGTTTTAGTGAGTTTGCCAACTCCTTAAATCATTAATAGAATGTTTCAGCTTTGTGGACGGGACTGTATTTTAAAGATGGTGGAAGAACAAAGAAAGAAAAGAAAACCATCAGTAAAAAAATGATAGAGGTCCTTAGTTTGTGACCCACTAAAGAAAGCTGTAAAATATGTGAATATACAGTTCATGTTGTATAACGCTTTTGTCAGACAGCACATTAAGAGTTTGACATAAATCTTCAAGATTCCGTCATGTACTGTAGGGTGCAATAACGATTATGTGTCACTTTGTCTACAGTATTGAGATGATAGACATTTCTTTATTTTCTACAGTCTCATGGCAGCTGTTTCTTCTTCTACAGCACAAAGGCCTGTAAGCAACATGCCGCCTTGTATATGAGCAGGGTTGTAAACTGCACTAGCAGTCACAAAGGACATGCAGATGTATAAAATGTATTTCTTTTGTACATTCTGATTCTTGTCTGCTTCTGTGATGGACTGCAGGCATGTGGCAGGCAAAGTCAAGGTTACATAACCAAAATAATGCTCTGCGTTTTTAAAAACTAACAAAACAGATCTCTCAGAGTACATGGCGACTTTAAGCCAATGTCACATCAAGTGCCTTTTTGTCAGATTTGCTGACTGCAGTTGCTGGTCTCGTCACTACATCACACAACTGGAAATTGCGGCACATGTCATACTTAACCGAATGAGCACTGATCTTCCTGCACTGTCAAGCTCGGCCCCTTTTTCTAATAGCCAGTGACGTGCTGCCTGACGTTATTGTAGCAAGTTGCAGACTACAGTTATACCTTATGATGCTTGGTGCTTGTGAAAATCTGTGAATACATTTTGGGCCCCACACCTCATATCCTACTACTGTACTGTTGACTATAAGTCAATTGTTTAACAAATTCTAGACAATACAATACAGTTATATATATATATATATATATATATATATATATATATATATATATATATATATATATATATATATATATATAACTCTTAAAAAAAAAGTAAAACAATATATAATTTCTGTACCATATTCTGTACTGCACTGCAACAGTAACATACAGAGTCTTCATCCTGTCAGTGTAGTTGCAGCACTAGCTTCACAGATTTCCTGCTGTTTTTTTCTTGATATGCCTTACTGTCGACTCATTAAAGGAATACTCCACCCAAACACAAATATTTTTTTTATGTTATTTACCCCATGAAGTTTGGACTGGTGGCCGAGAAATACTTTGAATCTCATGTTTTTTGTGAAGTAAGTACATCTTGAATATTCAAAACCGACGGCGCCCATCAGTGACTTAATTCTGAACAATGGCAGATGATTCATATCCGTGAAAGAAAGAAAAATATTTTCACGTAACTCATGTTGCATAATCCCCATATCTGATGTCAATTCATATAGGTAAAACTTGCAAAATGCATTTTTGATAAAATATTATTAAGTTACTTCCTGGAAAGTAAGCAGGAAAGATGTCATTCCCACAATGCTGTGCATTTGACTGCCTCTTCCCCTTATTCATTGGTTGAGAGTCCTGTCTTTAATTGCATTGTGGGAATGACATCTTTCCTGTTTACTTCTTGCAAAATAATTTCCATTTAATTATTGATGCCAAACCTGTGATTAGGCAGATCTGCAAATCATAAACCCTGTAGTTGGAGGGAGTCATTGGGCAGGTCGACTCTCTAAGGTTATGTAAATTAACACTGCAACTGAATATCGCCAAAAATGTTGTATAACGTGGCATAGGTTTTCAGTTGCTGCAAATCAAAATAATCACATTTGCTGGCTACACATATTAATGTAATAGACACAAATCTCTTGGATGTCGCAGACATATTTTATTTTGTTAAATAGACATCTGTGATTCTTGTAGGTAGGTAGATTCTTGTAGTTGTTATTATCCAGCTGCTTATTTCAAAAATAATCCCAATTTTATTCAGAATATTTATAATGGCTGTTTACAAATTATATCACTTAATACCACAACGTTAATTTGACTTAACCAAAATGTTTAACAATAGCCATAGGACTATCTGTCACACATCAGATGTTTGCACACCAGTACTGTCTGGAAGGCTAAGCTGTATTCTGGTTAATTTTGGAAATGCTCCACTTGAGAAAATAGGGTTAGGTGGGTTGTTGTTAACAGGGGTATTTTTTTCAAAACAGTTTCTGCAGTGTACGGTTTGTTCTTTGTGGCAACGATTTGATTTCTATTTATTGACATTCCATTTCTTGACAAATTGTTGCAATGAGCTTTGTATAAATGACAAGAAAAATGAATAATGTATGTAAACAGATTCTGTCTAAATGTTTTGCATGGTTGTGGAAGCTGATCAGGACAACCGGTTACACGTCTTACATCATGAAAGCTGTTTTTTACCTCTAGACAGTAAATGACCTGAAGATCAAAATTGTTTTAACTACTTAGTTAATGAATAAATTGATTATTACATTTTCCTACATAAGCAAAATTTGTTGAACACAATTAGATATTAATGAAAGTCCTTTTTAACAGAATACACCACCCAAAGATATATTTTTTTAATTTGTTACTTACCCCGTCTTGTTTATAGTAACGACCGAGAAACAATTTTATCCAATGTTTTTATGGAGAAGGGAGATGTGTCGAAAACTGTAGTGTTTAAAAAAGCTCTTTAAAGCTCGCACAGACTACTATTCTAAAATGATAGATAATAATAATCATTGTGCACTGTTTAGAACAGTGGCTAATTTAACAATTAGGTATTCAGATCTACAGTGCGAAATACAAAAAGACATTAGCAGTACAGACTTTAGAAACTTCTTTAATAGAAAAATTAAAAATATAAGATCCCATATCTTAGCATCACAGTGTAAACCACATACGAGTACTAGCTTGGTAGACCCTGTCTTGCCTTGCATTGTATACTTTATAAATTTTAATCCTGTAACTGAGCAGCAAGTCTTAACTTTAATTTCTAAAATGAAACCTATGACTTGTTCTCTAGATCCAGTGCAAACAAAACTAGTAAACAGCTCAATGGATGTTCTTGCAGCACCTATTCTTAACATTATCAATAGTTCATTATTGCATGGCACAGCACCTGATGCAGTTAAAGTGTCAGTCATTAAACCATTACTTAAAACAGTCAAACCTACACCCACACATTCTTAATAAATTTACACACATATCAAATTTGCCCTTTTTCTCTAAAATACTTGAAAAAGTAGCCACCAATCAGGTTCTGTCACAACATACGCAATTTGCAGAATTTATTTACGAAATTCCAATCTGGATTCCGCACTGATCATAGTACACAAACAGCACTAACGTGTGTTGTAAATGACATTCTGATTTCTTCTGTTGAATGAAATGACATTGTAATTATGTTGTTAGACTTAAGTGCAGCATTTGACACCATTGACCATTCTATGTTGCTGCATAGGCTAGAAAATGATGTTGGGCTCACAGGCACTGTCCTTGCCTGGTTTAGTTCTTATTTATCAAATCGATTCCATTATGTACAGAAAAGTGCTGACAGTACTCCATCATTATACACAGAAGTGAGATATGGTGTCCCACAGGGCTCAGTACTGGGACCTTTAGTGTTTTCACTTCCACTGGGATCTATCATTAGGAAACATAATGTTCATTTTCACTTGTATGCAGATGACACCCAGTTATACCTTTCTTTTAGAGCAAATGAAGTTTCTCTAATGTTGTCTTTAATTAGTTGTGTTAGTGAATTAAAGGAGTGGCTGGATGAAAACTACTGGTCTTTAAATACTGATAAAACAAATGTTAATTATTGGAGGGAGTGATGCTGATCGCAACAATATTTTGTCATCATTTAACTCATTTGGAATCATCATTACTTTTACTGAATCAGCCCACAATCTAGGTATTGGCTTTGACTCTAGCATGTCTTTTAAAGAACATATTATAAAACTGTCCAAAACATGTTTCTTTCATCTTAAAAATGTTGAGAAATTAAGGCGTTTTCTAAATATGCGGGATTGACTACTGCAATGCAGTGTTCACTGGATGTTCAAATTGTTCTTTCTACAGCTTTCAGTTAATCCAAAATGCTGCTTCAAGAATTATTACAAGAACAAGAAAATATGAACACATAACTCCAGTTTTTAAATTCTTACACTGGCTCCCAGTTAAGTTTAGGTCAGATTTCAAATTCCCTTTAACATATAAAGACTTAAATGGCCAAGGTCTGGCTTACTTGTCTGAACTTATCATGACTTACAAACCAGAGTGCACATTAAGATCTCAAGATGCCAGTCTGCTCATGATTCCAAGAATTAATAAAATAACAGTGGGAGGTCGAGCTTTTAGTTACAGGGCCCTAAAACTGTGGAATGGTCTGCCTGCTACTATGAGAGATGCCCCTACAGTCTCAGCTTTCAGATCCCAGCTGAAGACTCGTTACTTCAGTTTAGCGTATCCTGACTAGAGCCGCTGATTAACTGTACAGACGGCATCTCTGTTGTTAGTCATTAGCACTAAAACATAAGTTACAATTTGTTACTAATCCTTACCTATTCTGTTTCTCTTCTTGGTAATCAAATATGGCACTTGGTGCCATTGCCCACTTCCCAAGTTGTTTGTCTGCCTTAGGTAAAGTAATCTCTGATGGAGGATCGTAGGAATCGTCGGGTTGATGGGTCCTTTCATCAGATTGGCAAACCCAGCACTGAATCATTTGTGGAATGGCAAGTAGTGGGGAGGCAGCTTTATGGGTCTCCAGGTCTCTGAACAAATTGGAATTCTATTATGTAATATAATATACTCTTGAATTTTCCTTTGTACGTGTAGTACTACTATTGTATTACTGAGGTAGCAATGATAGATTGGTCATCTTAATCTGTGAAGAGGATTACTTGTGTCCTGTTCTGTGCATTGTATGATATTTGCCACATTTGTGACACCCATTGCACAGCCAACCTACCTGGAAAGGTGTCTCTCTATAAATAGGCTTTCCCAAGATTTCTTCCATTTTTTCCACCCAGAAAGGGGATTTCTTGGGGAGTTTTTTTCTTGTCTTCTTAGGGCTTCAAAATTGGGGGGTTTTCAAAAAAAACAAGACCTGTTAAAGCCCAATGTGGCACTCCTTGTGTGATTTTGGGCTGTACAAAAAAGAAATTGCTGTTGTTGTTACATAGCTATTTGTCTGTGGTGTGATGTGATGCTGCCTTCCTCAGCTGACTGTTAGGCTCTTTGGTGTTATTGCTCTCTGTCTGCTTTACTTGTCAAAGATCGATGGCTTACCTAGCCATCAACTAAAGTGACAGTACTCTTTCGTTTTCCTGATCATAATGTGTGCTTCTTTTAGTAGTAGAAAAAAAATATGGTTTTAAAAAGAAACAATGTGCAGGTGAGACATGCAGTAGACGAAAATGTGTATTTGTTTTCTCATTATAGTAACAACAATTTTTTGACTGTTAGGAGTATTCATTTATTCATTTCAGCATAAGTACTGAAACCTCACATCATGCTTCTTCCTCATGGCACATTATTTTTATTACTTGTCGTATTTTTCTTGATTCTTCTATTACGCGTTATTCCAGATAGTGTTTTATGAGACTTATTGTTGTTCATTATTTCTGCTGCCATTGTGCTTTTTTGTTGAGACATTTCTACAAGTAATAATAAATGTAGTAGTTGTGATATTGATTATTGCCAGCCTTACTCTACCTTGTTATTGCGGATATTAATGATGATCATACGAAACTGGTGTTATTATTGTTACTACTTATGCTTTTGTGTTTGCTTCGATACGTCTTTATTGGAAGATCTCTTTTATTTGTATGTCATCTCCTACCTGCTCTTATACTAAGCAGGACAAACTCAGTGCCAAAGCTGAGGGATCCTTCCTAATTCACCTCATACTGTAATGGCCCACATGCTGCTTACAGTCTTCTTCATCTTTTATTTTTCTTTTGGTCAATGCTTCAGTCTGTTCAATGCAACGTCCTGACGTCCATTTTCACTCCTAAACATGACTGCTGGTTCTCCTTGTGTTGCAAGAAGGATAGCAGGTTTAGTTGCTGCTGGTCCTTCCCATTGACTAGCAGATGAGGTCTGAATTAGAGGTCTGCACGGTACTGATTTTTCAATCCTGCTCCCCACTACTCCCACCATAATGTCGTCACCCACTCTTGTCTTCCACACATGCTTAAGGTTCCATTCTTCCTCTGCCTGCATTCCCACTTTGCACTTAAATCAGGCACAGAGCCCAAGTGGATTCTTAAAACAGACAAATCTATAAGGGGGAAAAAAATTACACAGGTAAAAGTAATTCTGATTTTGACTGTTTTTCTTTTTCTTTTTCACAATACAATCACAGTTACTCTGACCATAAATAGATAGGGAGATGAGTAGATAAATGGTGACCAATCATCCACTTATATCCCATGACGGCGTAAACAGTAGTCTGGTTAACACTTTCGGCCCTGGATTTTCTGTTTTTATGGGAAAAATGATTTTGTGAGATATTCTTCCTTTGGGGTGTCTAAAAAGCTCAAAAATGAAAAAACTAAAAAATATCACTATTATATAATAGCTGCCAAATACTTCAATCTTCTTGAGGGAATAAAATTGAAAGTGGAGCTACTTATTATGTGGTGCACAGAAGCATCCATTTTCACATCCATGCTTTATGGACTGTATGCCACCAGGTGGCACCCAAAACAACTGCCACCTCTCCCCAGTCTGCGCTAATAGTAGCATGCCCGGTTCCAATGGCTGCAAACGTACCTGCGCTTTACAAAAATGGCTGCATATATGTAGTAGTAATAGGATGTCAGGGCCGAAAAGGTTAAAATTTCTACAATCCCAAAATGTATTCAGGATTTTATCTTGTACATTACTAAGGCTAAACAAACAGCAGACCCACAGATTTTGGCTGATCCATGTGTGACATGCATATGTTATGTAATTTGGGTGCAGCGTAGGGTTTATTTGAAGAAAATTGCAGTTTTAACAATTCAACACCAACTCATAAATACAGAAATGCCCAAAAAACAACAGTGTACATTTACAGACAAGTAAAATACTAACAATAATAACAGCAACGCCCATGTTTTCAACTAGGACATATTATACTTGACACGTCTGCCCAGGGCATTAGGGGCGTGTGTGTACAATATAACAATGTGTGTAATTCAAAAAGGTGAGGCTGTGGGTGCTAGAGTGATGAACAAAGGGCTGAATATGATGCAACTGGTCATCACAAAGCAAGGAAGACATGCAAAAACATCTGACATGCATCTGCTCACCATGTCGGCCCCCCATTTATGAAAATCTTACACTCCCCCTTCCTTCACCGCTTTGGATCAGTTGGTCTGACACTCTATTTTCTCCTTTTCTTCTTTTAATATCAGTAATAGCAGGAACAGCTCTTCTTCCATCAGCAGTGTCACATCCTCTGCTGTGACATGGACCACCTGGGAGAATATCGACACGGAGATTAAACGGACTGCCAGTATAAAGTGTGTCAGTCGCTCACCGCAGTGTAGTCTGTGCAACGACTTCACCAGACGGTGGTAGAATTTGTGATCAGGGGAGCTGGTATGTGTGGCTTAAAATTAAAGAGCATAAAACTAATTTTAAGTAAGAGTGATCATGAGCAGAAGTGACAGACTGCTCAGGGAGGGCGGCTTTGTGATATTTCCAACTAAAGTAAATTAATGAGGACTACTGCTAGGTTGTAATACATGCAGTGGTCTTCATTTCCACTTCAGATGATGTAAAAAAAAAACTTTAAAACACTGGAGTATGTTTACCTGTTTTTCCTTATTATGGAAGAGAAATAGCAATCGTGCAAGTCCTTAAAGTCTTCACTAAGTAGTTGAATATAAATGAAGACATTTAAAATGATTGATTAGAAAATTTACCAAAGATCCATTGTATATGAAGGTGTTTATCAGGTTTCGATTATATCCCAGCTTGTGTTTCTCTTCTATGAAAAAGAAAATCTGTTCAATCTAATAGGCAGATTGAGATGTCAACTTTGGCATGTGTGTCATAAAACAAGCATTTAAAATACGTGCTCACGGTTGATGCAGTTGAAGCGCATAAGGGGAAAAGAAAAAAACATAGTACTGTAACCAGTAACAATATCGTTCATGCTCAGTGATTCTTTTGAAAACACAGTTAAAAAATAAAAAGGAAAAAAAGGGAGACACCACCGCATCACAGACATCAGCACACCATTGTTTTTCTTGTGAAATTCCCAATAAGTGTGATGTGTCACATGACCCTCTTCCTATTGAAAAAACAAAAGTTGGATCCAAAATGGCCGACTTCAAAATGGCCACTATGGTCACCACCCATCTTGAAAAGTTTCACCCCTCACATATACTAATGTGCCACAAACAGAAAGTTAATATCACCAACCATTCCCATTTTATTAAGGTGTATCCATATAAATGGCCCACCCTGTATACATATATATATATATATACACACTTACATACAGAGTATATACAGTGTGTGTGTGTGTGTGTGTGTGTATATATATATATATATATATATATATATATATATATATATATATATATACACACAATGCATCCAGAAAGTATTCACAGCGCATCATTTTTTTCCTCAGAATTCTACACACAACACCCCATAATGACAACGTGAAAAAGTTTACTTGAGGTTTTTGCAAATTTATTAAAAATAAAAAACTGAGAAATCACATGTACATAAGTATTCACAGCCTTTGCTCAATACTTTGTCGATGCACCTTTGGCAGCAATTACAGCCTCAAGTCTTTTTGAATATGATGCCACAAGCTTGGCACACCTATCCTTGGCCAGTTTCGCCCATTCCTCTTTGCAGCACCTCTCAAGCTACATCAGGTTGGATTGGAAGCGTCGGTGCACAGCCATTTTAAGATCTCTCCAGAGATGTTCAATCAGATTCAAGTCTGGGCTCTGGCTGGGCCACTCAAGGACAATCACAGAGTTGTCCTGAAGCCACTCCTTTGATATCTTGGCTGTGTGCTTAGGGTCGTTGTCCTGCTGAAAGACGAACCGTCGCCCCAGTCTGAGGTCAAGAGCGCTCTGGAGCAGGTTTTCATCCAGGATGTCTCTGTACATTACTGCAGTCATCTTTCCATTTATCCTGACTAGTCTCCCAGTTCCTGCCACTGAAAAACATCCCCATAGCATGATGCTGCCACCACCATGCTTCACTGTAGGCATGGTATTGGCCTGGTGATGCCTGGTTTCCTCCAAATGTGACGCCTGGCATTCACACCAAAGAGTTCAATCTTTGTCTCATCGGACCAGAGAATTTTGTTTCTCATGGTCTTAGAGTCCTTCAGGTGCCTTTTGGCTAACTTCAGGTGGGCTGCCATGTGCCTTTTACTAAGGAGTGGCTTCTGTCTGGCCATTCTACCATACAAGCCTGATTGGTGGATTGCTGCAGAGATGGTTGTCCTTCTGGAAGGTTCTCCTCTCTCCACAGAGGACCTCTGGAGCTCTGACAGAGTGATCATCTGGTTCTTGGTCACCTCCCTGACTAAGGCCCTTCTCCCCCGATCGCACAGTTTAGATGGCCGGCCAGCTCTAGGAAGAGTCCTGGTGGTTTCAAACTTCTTCCACTTACGGATGATGGAGGCCACTGTGCTCATTGGGACCTTCAAAGCAGCAGAACTTTTTCTGTAATCTTCCCCAGATTTGTGCCTCGAGACAATCCTGTCTCGGAGGTCTACAGACAATTCCTTTGACTTCATGCTTGGTTTGTGCTCTGACATGAACTGTCAACTATACATACATATACATACATATATTGTGTGTATGTATATATATATATATATATATATATATATATATATATATATATATATATATACAGTGGAACCTCGGTTTGCGAGTAACTTGGTTTTACGAGTGTTTTGCAAGACGAGCTAAAATTGTTAATAAAATTTTGACTTGATTAACGAGCGACGTCTTGCAATATGAGTAGTATGGATACGCTTTGTCTGCTGAGCGTCATGTGATCACAACAGAGCTGATGGTTCTACTCGCACGTGCGTGTGTGTGTCTGTCTCTCTCTCTCTCTCTCTCGGGCAATCATCTCCTATTCTCCGTCTGAGTCGGCATGCCTCACTCATATAGTCAACATCCGTATGAGTGTATACTGTTTACTGCAGCATTGTGACTATGTGTGTTTGTGTACGTGCGTGTTGTGACGTGCGCGTCCCCATCTTGCGCCCTAAAACACGAAGCTGAGTCTCAGTACTATAACAAGCTTTATTCAGCTTGAAACAGCAACAGCGCGGTTATTTATTGTAGGGGATCTGCCACTCTCCTATACACAGACACAGCAGTCAGGCAGGGTCGTGGCCAAGCAGTACTGTGCCCTGTGCATTTATAATGTTCCTTGTTCCTTGTATCACCCATTGATGGCAGGCGCTTATAGCATGTCAGCGATCTTTTCGGATTCGCTTTTACAACGAACTGCTACAGCGCTGGGAGACAGCAATTGCTTTGGGACGATCTTCCTCGTGTCGTCCCATTGGGTGGAATCCCACAAGAGTTTAGAAACTCACTCACACCAGCCATGATTCTTTTTAAAAGTAAAGTGCAGGTTAATTTGTTTTATGTATTTTTACTTTATATTTTGTATTAATCATTTTTATATGAATAGTTTTGGGTTGTGGAACGAATCATCTGAGTTTTCATTATTTCTTATGAGGAAATTCACTTTAACATATGAGTGCTTTGGACTGCGAGCACATTTCCAGAACGAATTCTGCTCGTAAACCGACCTGTGCCCATGTAAGCGAGAGCACTCTGGGATGAGACAGGGCACTGGCGCTTTCATCTTCTTCTCATTTGTTCACAACACCGTGAGACCACCCATTTAGGATGCCTAGTCAGATTCAGGACTTCTGGTGCAAGCCCCGCCCCCTTCCAGATTCAGTGCCTTAAAACAGGGAGGCCATCCAGAATGGTGCGTCTGTCTGACACCTGAACTTCAGAGAAGATGGAGCTCCTTAAACTAATCTGTTCAAGGAGAGCATCATTTTTGGGCTACAGCAGGTGACTTCTTATATTGTGCCATCGTGCATCCATTATTTTTTTTGCTTCTGCATTAAAAGGAGCTTCAGTTGATGTCCCAACATTCATCAAGGTGGTCACAATATATATCAATTATTTTCTTGGATGTTCATCAAAGCTCCGACCACCTGCCGAATACCGCAGGAATAAAGCCGTCCACCCACTATGATTAAATTTTAGTCCGCCACCACAAGAAACTGAGGTGGGCTCATTTGGAATGCAGACCTCCACTCTGAATCTCTTTTTAGGAGCTCATACATTAGCTATTATATCTCTTTTCAAAAATTTTCCTATTTTCTTGTCTTTGGGGGATTAGGATGGTCCAAGTTTACTAGCACTTTGTTCACAATCCCGTTTTTCTCATTTACCTTTCATACTTTAATAACAGTCAGAATATGTGATCCTTTTATTCTTTCTTGGAAGTTTACATTTAAAATGTTTTGTCGCGATGTTGTGCTCATAATGTGGCTGATTTACAGGATTGTCATTTGCGTCCACTGCACTCTAATTAGAATACTCTAGAAATATAAATCATTTTCTTTGCTCATTTCTGTTATTCTCCTGCAGAAACAGTTCACTAAACATAACTGAAGACAACCCCAGCCGTCACAGCTAGGACATTCAAGGTCTGTCATGAAATTAATAAGACTGGCATCCAAAGCACCACAACTGGCGGACCTCACAGAAAACTATTTCCAAGAAAGCTTCCAAGGGTGCAAAGACTGACATGTAATAACATAATAATTCTTACTATAAAATTATCTTTACTGTCACTGTTATTAATTTCATGACAGACCTCATTGATGTAATGAACCCATTAATATGCAGGCCACCCTCTTCTACTTCAACGCACACAACTTCCTTCAACAGCAGCTGAGGACGTTTGACCTCCGCCATACTACAAGCCCACTGTACATCTCGGGGTGGCATACATTCCAGTCTTATTTTGAAAATAAGAGCAGCTCTCATCAGTCTGCCATCACTTTCCTGACAGGATCAGCAGTCTTAGTGTTTGGTCACAACATTTACTTCATCAGTCTATACATCCCGCTGCCTTTATTTACAAATCAGACGGTGCTGTTTTTACTGGTTTGTTTTACAAAAATACACTTTTGATGGCCCTGGATCCTGGAAAAAAAAAGAAAACAAAATTGAATTTCTGGAAAAGTAACATCTGCTGCTTTTCTTCCAGCTAGTTCATGATTTCTGGCAAAACTTTAGCATTACATAATTATGACTTATAACAGCACACAGAAAATATAATACATGTCTTAAAATCTGCTTTTTATGACTTTATCTAAACTAGATAGCTCACAGTTTCTGCCAATATGGAAATATGCTGTCATCTGCATTAATGATAATTTGAGACTTGATAAATACTTGACCGTCATACTTAACAGAGTGCAGGATGGCTTGTTCATCACAGTAAATACATAACCCGATTAGCCTTGTTAAATTTCTACAAGACCAGTTGCTTCCCCTACCCAAATAATCTTGGACTTTGGTGTATTTTGATTGGCTTGACTGAAATTATGAAATTAAAGAAAAAAATTCAAGCCCTACGTTGCATTTTGATATTTGTGAGTGCCAACACTTGTTTGCTAGTTGGCAACTTCTCGATGGATGTAGCACTAGTTCAAAGCTGGTGATACTGTTAGTATTTATATATTTTATATGCTATTACAACAAGCGGCACAGTATTGTTCACTTGAGCAATGGAGGTTCTATTAAACGTAATTTCTGTTTTTACGGTAGTATCAAATTTGTATCGAGTATCATGAAATTGCACTCGTATTGTGTAAGAAAAGGCGCTATATTGCACCTGATCCGACACAGCTTTGACACGGGAGGCACGTGTAAAAAAAAATTATCTTTTATTTTTCTTCAGCTGGAGGGCACGTCTTCCCCATAATCCCGCCAGCTACAACACATTCCCAAGCACCAAAACCACACTGCAACACTCCTTTCTCTATTCCACCACTGAAAATCGAAAACCAAAATTCTGGTATCGTGACATCCCTACTCATGTTGCATATTTCACGTCACTTAACCGGTCATATGCTCATAATGTCCAACATGCATGCAATTTATGCTAACATATTATTAATTAAATACTTCCAGAAAATCAGAGGAGTGCACAAACAGGAAGTGTGTTCAAAAGCGTGATTGAGTTAATGAACTGAAGAGCCGCCTCTCGCCTTCATTCATTGGTCAATTCAAAAACCCAATCCAGTTTGAATCCTTGCAGTCTTACGTTTTCCCTAATTCACTTTCTGACTTACAGGATATTTTTGTATGTGATATTAACAGATGATTAATCCTGTCTTCTTGTCAATACGGAGCAGATCAGTACAAGTTCATTCTTGTGGGACCCCTGTATCCGAAGGTTTTTATTCCAAGCAAATTCACTATCAGTGCACCATTCTCACTTTCTTTGATGAGCTGCCCATTACTTGTTCTCTTATTTTAAGAAATTCTAAATATTTGTATTTTTGCCAAAGTGTAAATGTAGTAGAATCCTAATTATCCGCACCCGATTTTCTGAGGTTCGACATTATCTGAGATACAGTAAGTGTAATATACTACTTTTCTTATAATCCATAAAATCTTTGCTGTGCATTCTGTAACAAGTGCATGAATACTCTACTTTTAACTTCAAATGTACCAAGCGAGCAGTCAAGGAGCTGGAGATTGTGGGAATGTTGGAGTGACTCACTCACCTGTCCCTTGGCTATTGTCAGTGCATCCCCAGTGTTGACCAGTACACATGCTCTGATGTTTCGCTCACTTCGGATTTTTGCGTTTACACATTTCAGAGTGCTGTGGTGAACTACCAGTGGGAACTGCTTTCTCCGGCTGAGAGGGGAGCACTTTGTGTCATTAGCTAAATGAAGAGCTCCAACCGTCAGCTGCATAGAGGCCGTCTCTGACCACTGTGAGCAGTGTACTACCCTGGTGACATCTGCTGATCTCTCTGTGTCAGCCCCCACCTTCTCTGCACTGCATCACCCTTATCGTCAGCAAAACTGCTGATGGAGTCACACCACAAAGCATCTCCTTTCGAAGATTTGCTCTGTGGTGAGCTGTGAATTCACGTTCTCTGGCTCAGAGCAAATGGAGTCCTCTATCTGTCAGCCGTGCAGAGCCCATCTCTGACCGCATTGAGCAACGTACTTCCCTGATGACATCAACTGATCTTAAAGTGTCAGCCCCAACTTCTCTGTGTAGCATCACCACTTCAGCGGCTATCGAGGATGCATCGGTCCACATTATCTCAGATAATCGAGGTTCTACTGTGCTTCCATTTCTTTTTAATAAATCCTTTTCTATGGAGTGTGTTCCCTCTATCAGATCCAACAATGAATGCTAAATTTTGCTTGATTGGTGAAACCTTTCGCCATGTTCATCACACATGAGCAGTGAAAGAAGTCCAAGTGTGAATACAGAAAGTCAGTCTTTGGTGACGTGTTACACTTCATGGTTTTGTACACATAAAGAATATTGTCGACCAGTTGGATGTAGTTTGTTGCTGTGCTTTTGACAAGAAAATTAACAACATCCTTGAATGCCACACTAGCAGATCTTCAAATCGCCTGTCGTTGATGATGGGTCTGATTTGTGGACCACCAAAAATGCTTTGGCGTCAGTGAAGCACTTCACCTTCTTTGCTTCCTTCTTCTATTTTTTATGAAGAGGAGGCCAATATGCCTTTGTTGGGTCTACAGGTGATTTCTGCTCTGGAATGGAGTGGCCAGTTCTTTTCTTTTTAATGTAATGTGCAAATGAAGCAAGAGCACTTGGGATATCCAGGCCACAAGACCTCCACTATCAGATCAGCACAGATGCTCATGGTGTAGTTGTTGTAGTGTAGGCGTGTACGTCAAATATGAGAAGAAACCACAAAGACTGGTGATTGAAATCAAATGGTACATAAAATAAAAACAATCTGTGATCTGTAGACCAAACTCTGTAAGATGCACCAAAAAGTGTCCAGCGCAATCTCAAAACCACCGTCGGGATTTTATTACTTGTACAGAACTGTATCCTTTTTTCCAGACTGATAAATAAGGTTGTTTCTGCAAATCTCAGGAATAATAACTGATATGTCTAGTGGTTTGTGTTTTTGGGGGGTTTTTAAAATAAGGAAATAAAAGGTACAAAGTTCAACTCTGTAAAGATTTAGAGCTTAAATTAATAGTTTCAGTTAAAAGAGGCAAAGTATGAATTAAAAATGTGAAGTTGTTTGAGTTTAAGCCGACGAACCTTCAGCAGGACCGCCTTATCACAAAGGCCAGTGCCCCTTGTCATGATTACAGTTACATAATCAGTTCACGTGTGGCTTGTTTTGGACATTTGCGCTCTTTGTAACCGCTTGGTAATTCTTCTTATTTTGTTATATTTTATGACTCCCTCTGCACTTTAGTCAGTTTAAATATTCATTTGCAGTATGGCTTAAGTCCATCATCACCCATTTGTAATACTGAAATGTCAGCACAATTATTTTTTCTTATCCTGCATTCTAGCAGTGCCCACTGCTGCTGCCTTCAGCATCACGAGTTTGACCCCCGTGCTCAGACATTGTCTGTGTGGACCATGCAAGTTCTATCTTTGTTCCCTAACAGTGTACAGCACAGATAAACTGGCGCACATATTGGTTCTTGTGGGTTTAGGTTTGTGCGGGTGGTATCCTACCTTGTGCTCGAAGGTGCCAGGATGGGCTGAGTTTGACAGCGTTTTATATATTAGCAGTTCACAAATTAAGTTGTGCACTTTGACTATCGGACACTTGTCGACCCCCATCGTTTTTGAAATGGCCACATCCTCCAACCACAGGAGGAGCTGGCATTCCTTTCTGCCCCAGTTAGCAAACTTTGTCATTTGGGTCAGCCATCATTGATAAAGTTAAATAGCGGTGCTACCAGTCACTCCATCAATTGTAATCTGAAAAACGCGATGGCAGAATCTAACATCTGGTCTGTCTCCTCTTGCAGGTGTCATCGCAGCCGTGGTGCTTGTTCTGGTTTGTCTGCTCGTCGTAATCCTCCGGTATCTTTACCGTCACAAGGGCACCTACCACACTAATGAGGCCAAAGGAACTGAGTTTGCGGAAAATGCGGACGCCGCCCTTAAAGCCGACCCCACATTAAAGGAGGCTGTGGATGAGAGTAAGAAGGAGTACTTCATCTGAGTGGAACCCCTCGGCCTGTACACCTGGTGCTTTTCTTGTGTTTATATATAAAAAGGACATGGTGGGATGTAACCACAGGGGGCCGGGGGACAAAAGCAAGGTCTGCCTGGCACGTGTCATTTATTGATGCTAAATAACATTTCACGCTAAATGCTAATTTCACCTTCCTCCAAAACGAGCCGGTCAGGTATTTCCGATTCTTTTAGTTAAAGCAACAGGATCAGTTTTTAAATGGCAATTCCTTTCAATTGTTCCACTGCTAATGAAAACAGACGTAAAAAGCCCTTAAACCATTGACGTCTCTCTGCTTAAAGTGTAAAGAGCAGTCAAATAGTAACGGCAGGAAGGAACTGCTGTATAGATCTGTAAATTCATGGTTGTAATTAAAAAAAGAAAATTAAGCGAGAGCACGACGGCCACCGTGCCTGACGTATTTATACCGTGGCCGTCTTGTACATGAGCTCCACTCATGAGCGAGCAGATCCTGAAGAAAAGGCTTTCTTTACGTTGCCTTAATGTGGAAGACATTTTTTTTTTTTTACTACTTACGTATAATCATACATACTAACAAAATGTGTATTTTTTTAACATTTAATGTGTACTTTTAAATAGTCTTAATTGATATGTAAAGGCAAACAAGTCAGGCTGTATGAACGTCACATTAGTCATGGAGATCATTTGTAAAGTTACCAAAGATGCAAAGTAAATGTAAAAGTGTGGTTAAACCTGGCGTTTTTATCTGTCAAAAAATGTGCACTTCTGGACTTCTGATTCTTAAATATGAAAGTGCAGGTGGCGAATGGATGGACAAAAAATCAAATTGCATAGCCCTGCTGCTTCCTTGGATGTGACAGTCTTAAAGTACCAAAAATTCAAACATGTATTTTAATACAACATTTCAGGGAGGGTTATTTTTAAAACCTATCATTTTCGTAAATGTATAACTATGTACACTATATACAGTATACGCAGCTTATGTGTTTTTAATAAACCTAACTGTGTTTGTTGCCAATGAAATGATGTGTTTTGTGTCCTCTACACTATGCTAAAACCCAAAATAAATCAGCAATGGGGGCTCTTCACTTAACAATCATGTGAAAAAGAAGAAAAATAAAGCAAATGTGTTGAAATAAACAATGTCATTCTGTTTTGTGGAAAGAGTGGAGTTGGGTCTTCTGCATGTTGAGTTTTTTTATGATAACCCTAGAAGAGTGACAAGTATAACTGTGAGGCAGTGTGTGGACGTCCTCACGTCTCTGAGGTCTTCGTCTAATGTCTCCATGCCAGGCAGCTTTACCCACAGACTGCTGCCTGATTATGAAGTGGTTAGTATATCTGGGCAGCTTGTCGGCCAGTGGTAGTTGAGCCTGCTACTGTCAACATCTGGAGGAATTCACTTACAGTATGTGACTTGGGACAAATACTTGCAGAATCCACTCATTACTCTTAACATAATAGAGTGAGGATAAAGGAAATGAACAACACTCAGAACAAAAGTACGCGTGGCATAACATTCAGGTGCATTCGTCACACTGCGATTTTATGTTGTAATCTTAGCAAGTCAGAGGCACTTGTGGGGCACCTCTGTGACTGGTGGTCATGCAGTCTGACCTCCCCTGTGACCGGTTTGCTTTTGTCTCACAGTAAGCTGTAGAGGTGTGCTAGTGTGTATGTGAGAGCGGACCACCAATGAGTGTCCACGCAGAACTACAGTGCATATAGTATTCACGCAAGGGACAAAGGAGCACGTTTATTATGGACTGCACAAACTCCTCTAGCTGACGTCTTGTGTTTTTTGTACCACAATAGAATGGAAAAACGAAAAAAAAGGGCTGAACTCGCCCTACCAGGAAAGCCTTCATACAGCACCCGCTCAGTCAGGCAGCACGTTATCGGCGGTCATGCAAAACCCGAGCAAGCAATACTTTGGAAATGTGAAACTGTGCTGGAGTTGTGTAATTTGTCATCCCCTGCAGTTTGTAGTCATGTAATCGGAAATCCTGAGGGAGACGAGTCAGAATATCAGATTTGACGTTCCCTCCGACCGGAAGTCATGTAATGTGCCGCCAGCTGTAGTTAACTGATTTTAAATGCGGGGTATTTCACAGTTTTCTGGTTACTTTATGAAAGAGTAAGTTACCATATTTGTATTCATTAAATATTTTTTTGTAACAGTGAGTCATATTCAAGAACAACAGTGATAATAGACTTGTTTGCTTTAGTAGTAAATTCTGGCTTTTGTAACGGCACTTTACAATGTCATGTAGATAAAGGCAGTGTGGTGTAGTGATTAAGGCTTCTGAGGTTGTGGGTTCAACTCCCGTGTCTGACACTGTGTGACCACGAGTAAGTCACTTGACCTGCCTGTGCTCCGATTAGAAAAACCAAAAGAAATGTAACTAGTCGTATTATAAATATTGCAAGTCGCCTTGGGTAGAGGCATCAGCCAAATAAGTCAATGTAAATCCCATGTAGGCTTGTGGGAGCTCAGCAGCTTTCAGAGTGATGTAAGAATGGCCTCATTCATTCGACGTCCTCCTATCAGTTGTGGAAGTTCTGTGGCTAACTTAACTGTAGTTCCATCCATTTTCCAACCCGTTGAATCCAAACACAGGGTCACGGGGGTCTGCTAGAGCCAATCCCAGCCAACACAGGGCACAAGGCAGGAATCCAATCCCGGGCAGGATGCCAACCCACCGCAGGACACACACAAACACACCCACACACCAAGCACACACTAGGGCCAATTTAGAATCGCCAATCCACCTAACCTGCATGTCTTTGGATTGTGGGAGGAAACCCACGCAGACACGGGGAGAACATGCAAACTCCACGCAGGGAGGACCCGGCAAGCGATCCCAGGTCTCCTAACTGCGAGGCAGCAGCGCTACCACTGCGCCACCGTGCCGCCCTAACTGTAGTTCACATTTTTAAAAGACGTACCCAATGGAGAGTTAAAATCTGTGTTGAAGAGTCACAGTGACATGGTTGGCTGTTTCAGACCAGGATGGACAGCATGTGTGAAGCTTTGCAGATAAATTATAGCATCACAGAACGACTGAAGTGTTATAATATGAATAAATAATAATTCTTTACATTTATACAGTGCTTTTTTCACTACTCAAAGTGCTGATAAAGTGCAGATAATGCAGTCGTGAGGTGTTGAGCAGATTTGTTCAAACTTGTGTCTACAAAGTGATGCTTAAACATTCCCTTTCATCTTCTGTTCATTTCTAGATTGTTTTTACTTTTTACAGTGAATTTATCTCAAGCAGCAGGAGAAGTGAATGGTCTTATAGCGACCTGCATGTGTCTCCACAGGCATTTGACCCACTTGTATTACGGGTCCATTTTCTTGTCCCAAGTGGATTTTAGAGGAGTAAAAAGAGGAAAATATCCAAAAAAAAATAAAAGTTGAACTGAGCTGTCTCGGGGTAAATTTTCAACAATAAGCCACGGGAATTGCATCCTGGAGGGCCGCAGCAGCCCCATGTGAAAGGGTTCCAGATTGTGGGCCTCTTCCATTTTAATGGAGGAATCAACTGAACGACATTTTAGCTAAAAGAATGTTTTCACATTTTTAGCATTTGACTGGATGACTTTACGTCGATGATGAGTAACAGATTGTTTTTTTGGTTCATGCACATTTTGATATTATTTGCTGTTTGGCCACCATTCACTTTCATTAAAGCAAAAGCTTTTTTAGCTTCTTTTTGCATGAAAACATGAGAAAATTTTTTTTTTCTCAGCCATCACTACAAATTACATAGAGTATAATAATGTTTAAAAAAATATACAGTAGATATATTTTTTGGCTAGAGTCCATCCAAAAATGGCGGCTAATGCTGGGAAGAGCAAACAATATCAAAACATCCATGAAAAATCTCTGGTTACTCATAATCCACATAAGCCATCCAGACAATGAAGCAATTTGACGAGACTGCAGGCGACCGACTTGTTTTAGTGTCCAAGCGGAGCTCGTCTGGCTGCCTCCCCCCGTTTCATTTTTATACCCCCATAAACACAAACCAGTTTTGTGTACTAGGCTCAGACGTTTCAAAGCTTCAACTGTAATTGTAGTAGCATGCATGCAGAATTGGGCCGGCTCTGAATTGCACTTTGACATAACGACATAATTGCACCTTTTTACAAACCCAGGCAGCGCATGAGAGCAGAGCAGAACTGCCATCAGCTAGCCAGCTCTGTAGAACAAAGAGCAGCCGTTATTTCTCTCTCTGGGTGTGAAGTGCTGCTATGCTGGGTCGAGATGGAAATGACTTTTTATCAGAGGATGCGAACATCTGTAGCAACAGTAAAACCAATTACCTGAAAAATACACCATTCTCAACAACAGTGTGTTTCCTGTATAGCCCAAAATCACACAAGGGGCTTTAATGGGCCCCCCAACTAGGCTCCCTACAGAGAGAAGAAACAACTCCCAAAAAATGGAAAGGACCATTCAGAGAGAGAATCCTCTGTTCACCTACGACCCCTTGTCCAGGCACCGCTCCAAGCTCCACTAGGAAATTTGTTGATGACGCCCAAATCATAGGACTGAACGCCAACAAGGCTGACAGAGACAACAATGTCACCCTTATGAGCTTCAAGAAGATGAAGGCATACTACACTTGCATTTGCATCGGAGGGGATGACCACCCCTGATGAACTAAAGTGGACACAACACATTTCGTCTCTTGTCCAGAAGACTCACCAACTCTTCTGCTTCCTCAGATGGCAGCTCACATTTCTCCGAAAGGTCTACAGGTGCACAGTGGAGTCCATCCTCACTGGCTGCATCACATCCTGGGATGGCACCAGTGCTGCAGAGGGCAATGAAGGCGGCACATAATGTTACTGGCCTCCAGCTGCCTAAGGAAACGTAACAGTTAAATAATTTGTGTTAAAGTGGTGTCTTTCAGGAATCAATGCTGGGGACGCTGCATTTTTAATTTATATAAATGAAATCGATAAAAATAAAAAGACTTAACACTCTGGTCATGCCTACACACCACTATATTGGTGCAAAGGCAGATAATGTAAAATCACCCAGAGGGACGTGGAACAACATATAAGGCCTCTAAGTAAATGTAACATATTAGATAACATGGAGGCAGTAAAAATATTAGCTTTGAATTGATGATGGGCCTCTCAAACTTGAAAGTGCACCTCATGAGAAGACCAAGGATTTCATCCTGTCTGTACAGAAGCCTTTAAGAGGGCTAACCAAATGTTAGGTAAGGTTACATAACCCGACGTGGAGTACAAGTCAAGGGAGTGAGGCTCAGGCTTAAAAGACACACTGGGGTGGCCTCATCCAAAAGAAATGCTGGTAAAGCATACATTTTGCAACACTGGAAAGGTTGTATCCCAGAAAATCAAAGGTATGTGAAATAAGTTAGCAAGGCTTTAGGTAGACAGTAGGCCTTTGGCGACCTCTAGATATTAACGTGATAGCTTCTGGCCAAATTTAGACAATTAGGCATCGATGAGCTATTGGCATAAAACTTTGTTGTCATCAAACCTTCATGAGATTACGAAGACATCAAGACTTGTAAGTGCTTAGCTGTAATATTTTATTGTGGCCACTAGATGGCAAACTGCATAATCAGGTCTCTATAGCAGGCTAGCCGGTGCATACTGTATGTACATTTTAGCGTATTAGTCACTACAGTATCAGCACGTGAAAATATTATCAGAAAAATGACAGGAATTTGAGCCTAAAAATAAGAAATGCTTGAAAGTGGTGAGAGGGGAGCCTTCCATCCATGAATTTCTGAGGCTTCCCCTGTGGCTACAAGTTTTCATCCCAGCCAGCATCTGTTTAATTGAACTCCTGTCTTAAATAAAGCAAGCTGTTCTCTCAGATTGTCCGCAATTATGTCTCTTGCAAATAAGAATTAAACTGGGCTCTGTACTTGGGTCAAAAAGAATACGGAGACATTTTAGATTTTGGTAACTTTGTTTTTATGTTTCCTTCATTGTGTTTTTCATTTTACTACAAGTTGCTTACTAATTACCATGCTCCTGGGTCTCACACTGATGTAGCTTCGGCCTTTCACCATTCACTGCTCCTTGACCCCATGTCTACTCCAAGGAGAAAAATGATTATTGGGCAAGTTTGGTATATTTAAGTCACACTCATAGAATTCATTTTCCATGGGATATGCATTAAGTGAAGCATTTCTTTACACATTTTTAAAAATAAATGTGTACCTGTTACTGTGTTTGGAAAAAATGGAGTTTAGAAGACATCAGTGCAAACTCTACAGCATGCCAAATACCTGAAATGAGAGAGAAGTTTTAATGTGAATTGGCCAACTGGTTTTATTCTAAATGGTGACCTACAGGCTCAGACTTTGTGTATGCAGCTCCGAGATCATAGCCAGGCCCCTGCCAACTCTTGCCACTTTACACTTGACATGGCGCCCACAGTTCCAGTCACTGGGTTCTGTGTTCTCCAATCACACCTCTTCCTTCCGAGGTTTTCTCCAGCGGACAGGGTAGTTCCACTCTTCTGTTCTCTTCTCTCCCACCCTGTCCCGCATACAAAAGGTGGTCTCAGCTCTTTATGCTAAGCTGTTAAGCAGCAGACAGGCCTTTGCGGTTACACTCCACTTGGAGTTTAGACTTCCATGGTGATACTGAAAAACTTTCTCTCTTCCTAATCATCTGCATGTTCTGTTTAAATTCAAGTATTGCCATTACCTTACATCCTGTTGATGTTACACTATGACATTGGACCCTTATGCCAGCTTTAAATGACCATAGTACTTTGCTCCGCACATTTTGGCACCGTTTTCCTGCCTCTTCCCCCACCTGATCCTTCATCTCTCACTCCTTCCCCAATTCTATTGACATTCCACAGTCACTCCTTATATTTCTTCTTGCAGCTCTCTGCTCTTCCTCTCACTATTACTCAGCTGAAACTTTCGTCTTTGAACACCACTGCAGTGAAGCTGACCTCTCCTTAGAAATCCCCAGATAGATTCTTTTTCTTCTTTTTTTTTTCAGGAGGTTTACAATCAAGTTCTTCTGGAACGGTTTCTAATTGAAGTGTCAAGAGGTGTTCATCTGCAGCTCTTCGTAAAAATTTAGATAACCGGTACTTAGGGATGAGGGGGATCTTTGAAGCATTTCTGCTTTTGATGTCAGAGTTCTTAGTTTTCAGCCAAGTCACTGGACTGCTGTCCATTTTTGTGGCTGTCCTGGCACTTCCATTATTTCTTTACTACTCCTCACAAGGAATGTGAGGATCCTGTTTTGTTATTTGTTTTAAAATCAACTGAACCCATTAACTTCATGGATTTCTATGAAAATGAAAAAAATCAACTACAAATAGTGTATCTCTATTGTAAATATAATTATTAATGGCTCTGTTTTAAATACACTAAATCATTAATTCCAGGTTTGCCAAATAAGAGACTTGCTTACCGATGCCAGCATTCTGCCTACAGCCTCAGAAATTAAGCACAGGGCAGGCTTTATCTAGCTGCAAACAGGCATATCTTTGGATTACCCGACGTTGACTTGGCATTTGGCATGTCACTGTTCAGGACCCTTCGCTTCTTTTATCTTAACCAAGTGTTGGGTAACAATCAAGAGCAAATAATCAGGTAGCTGGCATTAGAGCTGGAACCTTAATACCAATTGCACCAGAGCGGCTATGTTAAAAGGAGGCTGTTTCAATAAAATTATAAAAAGATAAGGGGTTAAGTAATTAGGGCTCCTCATACATAACAATTAATGCAACTCTTCGCTAATTTTTCTCCTAAAATTAGACCTTTGTGTCGAATGACCAATTGCTCATGGAGTCCCGAATGAGACACATTGCCTGCATTGTGAGAGAGTGTCTGTAATGGCACTACGGCCATGTGCCGTGTTTCCCCCGCGAGGGTGATCCGGCTCGTAAGATCCTCATTGTTGGGGACCCGAGTGGCTGGACCAGGCCAAGGGGTCACCCACGTAACACCTGGCTGCGGCCAATAGAGGGTCATTTCCGGAGGGTGGGACTAGACCGCGTGTCTGCGTAGGGGGTTGCCAACTGGGATCCTGAGTTGTTTCGTCGAGCAGTGGGTGCGGCGAACGCACTGTACCAGTGCATGCTCCCCAACTCGACTGGACTTTGCTGATTTTTCTCCTAAAATTAGACTTTATAGGGTCATTATTGTCACATTTGCATAGTATAATGAAATTCTTACTTGCAGTGCTAACTGTCCAGTGCCATAGTTGGTGACTATAACCACTTGACCTCGATACGTCTCTATTCGTAACGTTCGAGTAGTCTCCATTATGTCAGCAATTTCAAACACAATAAAATCTTCTGATCGATAAATTTGGCTTCCAGATAAGAAATTAACTATACAAAAGTAAGTGAGCACAGTTTAATAATGACTGCTGGACATGAATAAAGTCTGGTCTAACACTACTCCAAAGTCTTCCCTTCAAGGTGCTGTTCAGTAACTCTCTCCTTTTAAATGAAAATTCAGCATTGCATGTTCCTTGGAAGCCTTGAGAATATAACACACAAGACAAACTTCTACAACATGTTTCAGAATATGGGGGACTGGAGTCAATCCCGGCACCACTGGGTGCTGAACAGTTATCATTCCTGGATAAAGTGCCAGCCAACCACAGGTCCTACTGTTGTGGTGTACAATTTTGCATACAAGTTGATAAATATTTTGTATGTCTTTATTTGTAACTTAGAACACTAATGTTATATCACTGATGTGAACAGCAATGGTTTGAAGGTTAAGAACCCACCCAGGACTGAGTCTTTGTAATTTTACAACAGGGTCTGGGGGAAAAGTGCCTAAAACCAGTTTGGCAAGTGATTCTCTGCAGGACTCTCTCAATCAACACCCGCAGGAAAGCCGAGCTGGCAAGCATCAGCTGGACAAATGGTTTTGGGGGCAGGTGTGAAAGGTACGGTGTGCCCCATTGTTCTGAAGTATGGCTGTTTGGGATTGGCCTGAATAAGAGGCCATTCTGTAGCATGAGTTTGGACAAAGAATGCATTAATTCAGTTGCTTTACCCCTCCCTATATCTCTCATACCAACTGATGAAGCATCTCGCACACCATGAACTGGAAGACCACACTGAGAAGCACAACTCAGCAGCCATAATGAGACAGGCATGTTGCCTGTTCTGAAGAAAGCTGACCACAAATGACGCCTTAACTAGAGACATTTTAACTAACAAACAAGTCTGTGTGCCGCCTGAAACTACACATCAGCATTTATCAGGTTGTACAGTTTCCAGTGTTCACTTGTACTTTGCTGATTGTTATTATTTATGAATATTATTAATCATACATTATTTAAATTGTAACTTACCTCCTGCTTGTCTTTTACTACACCTAATTGCCTGAGGTATTAAATATATATGGTACAATACCTTATAAACAGCAGTAAGTCTCTGAGATTTGAGGCATTCTGACAAAGGCGACACGTTAATAAGACAAAAAGGGGAAAGCAGAGTAATATATTACTCTACCAAGACAAAACACCCACTCAATGGCACCTTGACACTCCCACACTTGTCTCTTTAGAGCGTCCAGTCAGTCATATTCTTGTTTATCATGGCATCAGAGAAAAAGAACATCTTGGATTTTGGTTGGACATGCGTGTGACAGTACTATTCTTGTTTGCACATTTTATTTTTTCCACGAGAGTACCCAAAGAGCCCAAATAAAAACGCAATAAAGACCAAAACAACCAACACTGTAAGTGTGATGCAGCAGCGCTAACCACAGCACCATGGCTGACATCACCTTGGATGACACCAGAGGGCAGGCCTGCTTTTAACTCAGTCAGTATCTGCTAAACAAAGCTGCCTTGTGCGGACCCTGAGGGTTATAATGCTTTGTTAGCCGTGCTCTAGAAAAACACTTGTAAAAAGGTTTTGGGTGATATTCAACATAGATAAGCACAGAAAATAAACTACATCTTAAAAATAACCACAGATGTTTAAATAAGCAAGTTTGTTTTTACTTTTTTGGCACTATTATAGGCATTTTCGTAAAGAAAAGCATACATCCTAAAAAGGTCAAAAACCTTAAGTGTATCCAACAAGATTCAGTACAAAATATACAAAACAACATTTGTGAAAAGCAGAACAAAATCACAAAGACCAATCAGGTTTAGTCTAAAAAACACTTGAGAGAAGGCAAATAGCAAAACGACAAGAATAGAGACGAGGTTAAAAAAAAACCAACAGAACAAACCACAGTTTTCACTCCTCTTCGGTGAAGTTAAAATACCACAAATCGACACACTGTCCGCACTTCTTTGTTTTCCTACTGGAAAGCACATCATTTCTAGATTTTAAAGAACTGTGCAAAAAATTTTGGTTAAACAGCTAACTGCAGAATTTAGTAAAAATACCTCTCTTTACATGCACTCGGTGTGCCTTTTATACTCTATATAAAATTATAAATCTCAGTGGTGATTCCGCTACTCTATAATTTTCATCTTTTAAATTTGTATCAGGTTGAGGTCATTGATTTTAAAAAGTACAATCCATCTAAAAAAATGTAAATCCAATACCAATAACGTGAGTCATGTTTTTAAGAATCGACAATCAAGGCTTTTGGCTCTGAGAAGACCTGATAGTGCTGTCAAAATCTAGAGAATGGAACCGACACATTTAAATAGCGAAGTCATCCTGAGATGTGGGGCTGAAGGCAGAGGCCCTCAGGGTGTCGAGTGAGTTGACAAGTATCAGAGTCCCAGTTAAGTGTTTCCAGCGCTTTGTGATGGGGTTCTTCATCTTGTCCAGGCCCATGTGTAACTCTTGGATCACATCACGATAGCTTTCGCCCATCTGAGCACTCCAGGTGAGCAGGAAATCATATGCAGGCTTCCACATCGCCTGGGAAGAGATACCAGAAAATAAAGTAAGTATAAGCTGCAGCGTTCACATTTGCAGTTGCATGAGAAATCAAACATTCCAATAGTACCTCCTCGCCTTTTCTATCTAGAGGATCATGCATTGTGTAAATCTGTACTTGGTGTTTTTGGAAATCAATGAATGCAGTACAGTGAGTGGCATGTAAGGACCCCCTTGCTTAAGATGTCTGCTACTGTGAGTAGTTAAGCAAGAAGATGAACTGATCATCAAAACGCACACAGTTAAAGATGACACATGCCTGTAATATTTTAAACAAAATTACACTTTTATTTGTATCGTTCATAGGTTTAAAATACCAAAAAAAAAATGAAAAGGGCCTGAAGCAAAAGTTTGGGCACCCTAAGACCCAAATGCTTTTAGTAGCCAGCTAAGAGTTTTTCAGTTGTTACTTGGGGTATTTTCATCCAATGATTCTAATTCTGCAAGATTCTTGGGCCGACTTGCATGCACTGCTCTTTTGAGATCTGTCCATTGATTCAGGTCGGGGGACTGTAATGAGAGCCATGGCAAAACCGTCAGCTTACGCCTCTTGAGGTATCCCATTGTGTTTCGGATCATTATCTTGTTGTAGGACCAATCCTCTTTTTAACTTCATCTTTTTTACAGATTGTGTGATGTTCCCTTCTAGAATTTGCTGGTATTTATTTGTATCCATTCTTTCCTCTACCAATGGCATGTTCCTTGTGCCACTGGTTGCAACACAAGCCCAAAAGCATGATGATCGATCAACCTCCATGCTTAATAGTTGGAGAGGTGTTCTTTTCCTGGAATTCAGTACCCTTTTTTCTCCAAACATACCTTTGCCCAGTGTGGCCAAAAAGTTCTACTTTGACTTCATCAGTCCACAGGACTTGTTTCCAAAAGGCTTCAGGATTGTTTAGATGTTTATTTGCAAACTAAATTTTGTGGCTAGGTCGCAGGAAAGGTTTTCTTCTGCTGACTCTACCATGAATGTCACATTTGTTCAGGTGTGTCTGTACAGTAGAACGGTGCACCACCACTCCAGTGAAGTTCTTTGGCAATCAAATGGGAGTTTTTATTTGACTTTCTAGCAATCCAAAAAGTTTTCTTTGTCTTCCAAACCTCAACTTGACCTCCACTAATCCTGTTAACTGTCATTTCTTAGATGAACTGAGGAAACAGCTACATGTAAACACTTTGCCATCCTCTTGTGGCCTTCTCCTGCTTTGTGAACATCAATTATTTTATTTTTCAATGTGCTAGGCTGCTGCTTAGAGGAGCTCATGGCTGCTGATTGTTGGGATGAGGTTTGAGGAGTCAGAGAATATATGCAACTTAACTAATTAAGGTCTGAGACCTTGGGAAAAGTGAGACCTCAGATATCTTCCATCCACTGAACAGTGTCATCTCCAGGCCGAGGAGTAGCTTCAGTGACAGACTGAGGAGATCGTTCCTCCCCCACACTATGCGACTCTTCAATTCCACCCGGGGTAGTAAATGCTAACATTATTCAAAGTTATTGTCTGCTTTTACATGCATTTTTATTACTATTTAATTTAATATTGTTTTTTATATCAGTATACTGCTGCTGGATTATGTGAATTTCCCCTTGGGATTAATAAAGTATCTATCTATCTCTTGGGGTGCCCAAAGTTTTGCATGGTGCTCCTTTACTTTTTTCACTGTACAATTTTACAATACAAAAACAATACACTAATCTTGCATAAAATGCTGAAATGAAATGTGTCATCTTTAACTTTAAGCCTTTTGGTGATCAGCTTATTTTCTGCTCACTTAACAATTCACAGTAACAGACATTTTAAGCAAGGGTGCCCAAACTTTTGCATTCCACACTGTCAGTCGCTGTCAGACTGACTCTTTTAAATATTTTTATTCAAAGACATGGGGTGGGAAGACAGAATTGCATTCTCAATTTGCCAACTTTAGGCAACATAGGTATCTCTGAATGTTCTCACTTGTAGATACAGTCTGGGAAATTAATAGTCATGAAAAAGTAATTGTTTTAAGTGGGTATGAGAAAGTTGTATGTTTTAAAGTTATTCACTGGGGAGTCTGTGTTTCCTAATCTTTTTAGAACACGCAAATGCAACAGAAATACACCTGAATCTCTAGAAAGTTAAGCAGGGGGTTAGTGCAGCTCTTGTAAAGAATTGCATGATGAAGAAACAGGAACTTTCAAAGATAAACCAGGTTAAGGTTACAGAAAACCCAAATCAGACAGTGCATACAGGAAAATCTCAATACATTAAAAACCCCAAAACACACATAGAATCATCGATAAAGAGGGAGAAATCATAATGTAAATAGCAAATTGTGTAGGAGAATCCAGATAAGTTGAGGACTTGGACAACTCAAAGAGAGGAACGTTTTTAAATGGCTAGGCTGGTAGAAAATGCATCTACGACAATTGGAAAGAAAGAGAAAGATAGAACCTTCTGTTAGATGCTTCCTGGAAGTCTAACAGGACAAGCATTTCATTTCCGGCGCCGCATGCGAGTGGCAGCCTTTCCAGCACCTCCGTATATGACTTTATCTTTTTACCTTTTTATCTCTAGTTTCTCTATTTCACTGATCACTTCTACCACTTTCTTTTATGTGGAATTGCTCTCTGGACACTTTTTACTATTTTTTACTACTTGACATGAATTTTTACACTCCGAGAATCGCCTATTCAAGTAGTCAGCTTAAAGCACTGAGAAGAAATGCTTATGCTGGTGTGGTTCCTTATTTACCTGACGAGGTAAGAAGACGATATCGGGGGAGCCGAGCCAGCACAAAGATAAAAGATAAGATTAAATCGAGACAACTTGAGAGAAAATGGCATTATAAACCGTCGGTGCCTTCTGTGATCCTGGGAAATGTGAACTCACTACCAAATAAGATCGACAAACTGGCTGTGCTGGTGAAAAATGTCAGAACCTACAGAGAATGCAGCTTGCTGTGTTTTAGTGAAACGTGGCTAACAACTACCATCCCAGATGCTAACGTGGAGCTACCCGGGTTTAGCACAGTTAGAGCGGACAGAGACGTAAATACCAGCAGAAAGAAGAAAGGAGGAGGACTCGCTCTCTATGTCAATACAAAGTGGTGCAACTCAGGACATGTAAACGTTAAAATCTCCACTTGCTGCAGGGACATCGAACTGTTGGCCGTATGTCTGCGCCCCTATTACTTGCCCAGAGAGTTTGGACACGTGATTGCTGTTATTGTTTACATCCCCTCGCTTAACGCGAGATGGCGAGTGACATCATCCATTCCACAGTTGCTAAGTTACAAACGCAGCACCCTGAGGCACTTGTGCTAATCGCTGGAGACTTTAACCATGTAACGCTGGACAAAACATTACCTGCCTTCTCCCAGTATGTGGATTGTAACACTCGGGGAAACAGGACTATCGACCTACTGTATGCAAACGTTAAAGATGCATACAGCGCCACCCCGCTGCCTGCGCTTGGGAAAGCAGATCATAACCTGGTTCTGCTTCAGCCTCAATACAAACCAAGAGTGAAGGCGCTACCTACAACCACACGCTCATTCAGGAAGTGGTCCTCTGAGGCAGAGCAGGCTCTGAGAGACTGCTTTGGAACTACAGACTGGGATATATTGCTTGGGTCACATAGTGAGAATATTGAAGAGGCTGTTGAATGCACAACTGATTACATCAACTTATGGACATTGTAGTTCCAGTAAGAACAGTATGCTGCTATGCTAACAACAAGCCATGGATCCATCCATCCATCCATTTTCTAACCCGCTGAATCCGAACACAGGGTCACGGGGGTCTGCTGGAGCCAATCCCAGCCAACACAGGGCACAAGGCAGGAACCAATCCTGGGCAGGGTGCCAACCCACCGCAGACAAGCCATGGATTACAAGTGAAAATCAAGGGCCTTTTGAACCAGAAGAAAAGGGATTTTAAAGGTGGTGATCAGCATGAGCTCAAGCGCGTACAGAAGGAACTCCGAGTCCAGCTCAGGGCGGCAAAAGAGCAGTACAGGAGAAAGCTGGAGCAGAAGTTGCAGAACAACAGCATGAAGGAAGTGTGGGATGGGATGAAGATTATCACTGGCTGCAGCTCAAAGCGGGGTGCCGCCATCGAGACAGACGTGGAGAGAGCAAACCAAATGAACAACTTCTTTAATAGGTTTGATCACCCTAACCCACTCTCACCTCGGAGTACTATGCCACACCCTCGACCCTCTGCAGTTCGCATACCAGGAGAAGGTGGGAGCGGAGGATGCCATCATCTGTATGCTACACCGATCCCTCTCCCACCTGGACAGAGGCAGTGGTGCTGTAAGAATTATGTTTTTGGACTTCTCTAGCGCCTTCAACACCATCCAACCTCTGCTCTTTAGGGACAAGCTGACGGAGATTGGAGTAGACTCACACCTAGTGGCATGGATTATGGACTATTTTACAGACAGACCTCAGTATGTGAGTCTCGGGAACTGCAGGTCTGACATTGTGGTCAGCAACACAGGAGCGCCGCAGGGGACTGTACTTTCTCCGGTCCTGTTCAATCTATATACATCAGACTTCCAATATGACTCGGAGTCCTGCCACGTGCAAAAGTTTGCTGATGACACTGCTATTATGGGCTGCATCAGGAGTGGGCAGGAGGAGGAGTACAGGAAGCTAATCAAAGACTTTGTTAAATGGTGCGACTCAAACCACTTACATCTTAACACCAGCAAAACCAAGGAGCTGGTGGTGGATTTTAGGAGGCCCAGGCCCCTCATGGACCCTGTGATCATCAGAGGTGACTGTGTGCAGAGGGTGCAGACCTTTAAATATCTGGGAGTGAAGCTGCATGACAAATTGGACTGGACTGCTAATACTGATGCTCTATGTAAGAAAGGTCAGAGCCGACTATACTTTCTGAGAAGGTTGGCATCCTTCAACATCTGCAGTAAGATGCTGCAGATGTTCTACCAGACAGTTGTGGCGAGTGCCCTCTTTTACGCGGTGGTGTGCTGGGGAGGCAGCATAAAGATGAAAGACACCTCACGCGTGGACAAACTTGTTAAGAAGGCAGGCTCTATTGTAGGAGTAAAGTTGGACAGTTTAACATCTGTGGCAGAGCGACTGGCATTAAGCAAACTCCTGTCAATCATGAAGAATCCACTGCATCCACTTAACAGTGTCATCTCCAGGCAGAGGAGTAGCTTCAGTGACAGACTGCTGTCACTGTCCTGCTCCACTGAGAGACTGAGGAGATCGTTCCTCCCCCACACTATGCGACTCTTCAATTCCACCCGGACTTATTGTCTGCTTTTTTTTTTTCTTCATTTTTTTTTTCATTTTTATTAATATTTAATTTAATATTGTTTTTTGTATCAGTATACTGCTGCTGGATTATGTGAATTTCCCCTTGGGATTAATAAAGTATCTATCTATCTATCTATCTAGAAACAGGGGTAAGGGGTGCTCTGCTAAAATGATTTGCTTTTTCTAATAAATAAAATGAAATTAGCTATTTTAACATATTCGTGTTTATCATGGCACCAGATGAAGATGATACCTTGTATTTTGGTCTGACATGCAACAAGGAAATTTAATGTACATGTTACAGGAGATTTGGAAACTAAGTGAAAGAAGAACATATAGCCTGAAAAGACCAAATCAAATGTTTTGGACTTGGTGCTTAGTGTTACATTGCTTTAAGTAAGAACCTGGATGAATTGAGAGCAGAAATGCAAAATGGATGCAGTAAACATCTTTAAAATGCTGGAGAGAAAACAAAAAACTACTGCATTCTAAAAGACAATATATGCTATGATTTATGGCCATCTGAACAATGCAATGAAACTAAACGGTTAAGTAATGCCAAAGTTGAGTGAATTAAAAGAAAAATGCCAGTGCTCTGCAGTGGCTCAGGAAAGTCAAAACCAAAGTCAAGTGGAGACTAAATGACATGGTTTGACAATTGTTGTTAAAATAAAATCTGACCATATTTGAAATGAAGAAGAGTTCAACAACCACAGAAGGTGAGAAACTGGCAGCGTGTTTTAGTGAGACATCCTGGCTGCAATTTATGCCAAATACTCCTTTACCAAATGCTGATGTAATGACAGTGAATATTTATGGAATCAAATATTCTCTCTCTTATTTATAATTCAGAATGACGAATAAAGTTTTCTTTCTTCCTTTGACATTAAACAGGTTTTTTTAAAGTTGATCAGTGTCAGTAAGAATTTTTACCACAAGAGGTGGAACAAGGTATACCTGAGGTGAATAATTTTTAGAGTCAATAAGTTCGTAAGAAAGTAAAGTGCTATTTCTCAGTGCTCTTTTATTTATTAATATTTCAAATTTTAAATTACAACAAGCCTTCTTTTACACTTCATCTCCAGTACACAATAAAGCCTGTAAGCATGTTTGACATACAAAATAGATTTGCAATTGTTAACATTTCTTACTGTTAAATCTCTGCTTAATGCTACTCTGTTTACATCCACAAGGTGGCAGTAAAATACTGTATCACAATAGTCTTTACCCCTTTTGAACAGCACTGGATAAAAACATTTTTACTTTATACACAAACATTTTGGAATGAGTTTTAAAATAATAAAACCCACTTAAATATAATCACAATAGTCATAAAGTTCAATGTATTAACTAAACTTACAGCCATCCATTTTCATACTTGGTTAATACGATTATCAAGGTCACAACAGCTTATCCAAGCAGCATCACACTCAAGACAGAAACAACCTTAGATGAGCCACACTAGTTCACACTCTCACACTGAGTGTCGCCAAATCACTTTATGCTAACTATAAATCTTTGGGATGTGGGAGGAAAACAAACAGAAACCCTCATAGACATATGGAGGATATGAGAGCACGAGCATGGCCAGGCTGGGATTTAAACCCAGTCTCCTGGGACTGTGACACAGCAGCTCTTACTTCTGTGCCATCACTTAAAAAATGAGACATAAAAGTCACCCCAGTCAAACCTTACTTAAAAGTCAAATTTATATTTTTCAAGTCAAAGTTATTTCTTCAAAATCATGATATTTGCTACATAAAGTTGCATTTTAAAGAGGTTTTTTGTAATATATTTATGGTTTCCTCTAGCTTACTTTGTGAATGCCGGACATGCCAATGGACTCATTATGGGTACATTTTTCAGGATTTAGACAAATAACCTATAATTTTAAATCAGCAATATGTCCAACTATGAAGACGAGGATACATTTAGAATAATCACTGAACCGTATTTGTACAAGTCAGAATATGCTGAGGAGAAGCTCCAACATATCAAAGTAGGAAGAAGAATCAGAGAGACAGAAAGCAAAAAATGCAACTGGAAGGTAGGGCGATTGTGAGAGAATAACAGTATCCATTGAAATATATGTGTCTGTTTTAGAAATGTCACAAAGAGAACCACTGAAATGGTTAAGTAAATAAAAGACACAAATTTACTAGGAGAATGGTTGATGTAATATACAAGATGTACTAGGAGATGATTTAGAAATCAGCAGATGCCCTGTAAATGAGAAGACTGGACAGTTGTCACATACACGAACAAGAGTGTAGAAGAATAGACTTTTATTTGTATAAGTTATTTAGGTGTAAGCCAACAAACAAATCACGGTAAATGTATGCATTAATCAGCACCATTATGTAAATTCAGTTCGGCCCTTATTTCTTTGATCATTCTAAAACAGGCTACTGTGATGAATGCTCCCTCTTCAGCATTTGCCGTAGAGTAAATAAAGGGCATAAAGTAGAAGCGCCATCCTGCCAGGTTCCTGACTAAGAGAAGTCCCATTTGATGACAAGATTTCTTTCTTTAATAGAGTCCCGATCAAAAGTTTAAGACCACTTAAAAAATGGCAAAAAATCATATTTTGCATGGTTGGATCATAAAAATCATATTTTGCATGGTTGGATCTTAACAAGGTTCCAAGTAGAGCTTCAACATGCAACAAGAAGAAATGGGAGTGAGACAAAACATTTTTTGAGTATGCAATTTAATGAAAACAACGATTAAACTGAAACAGGCTGTTTTACAGCTGATCAATAGTTTAGGACCATGCCTCCAAAAAAACCTGTAAACCCCCCCCAAAACAGAAATCAAACTTCCAAACATGAACTCAGTACTGAGTAGCTCCACCGTTATTGTTGATCACTTCAAAAATTCATTGCGGCATGCTTGATGCATGCGTTTCCATGAGGTGAGTTGGAACATTTCTCCAAGTGGTGAAGACGGCCGCACGAAGGGCATCTACTGTCTGGAACGGTTGTCCATTTTTGTAAACTTCCCTTGCCATCCATCCCCAAAGGTTCTCAATTGGATTTAGATCAGGGGAACAAGCAGGATGGGCCAAAAGAGTGATGTTATTCTCCTGGAAGAAGTCCCTTGTCCTGCGGGCATTGTGTACTGTAGCGTTGTCCTGTTGAAAAGCCCAGACGAGGGCCCCGAGTCATGAGGAATGCTCTCTGCAACATCTGGACATAGCCAGCAGTCGTTTGACACCCCTGCACTTCCAGAAGCTCCATTGTTCCGCTGAAGGAAAAAGCACCCCAGACCATTATGGCGCACCGTCCACTGTGGCGCGTAGAAAACATCTCAGGTGGGATCTGCTTGTCATGCCAGTAACGTTGGAAACCATTAGGACCATCAAGGTTAAATTTTTTCTCATCAGAGAATAAAACTTTCTTCCACCTTTGAATGTCCCGTGTTTGGTGCTCTCTTGCAAAGTCCAAACGAGCAGTCCTGTGGCGTTCAAGGAGACGAGGTCTTTGAAGACGTTTTTTGTTTTTGAAGCCCTTCAGTCTCAGATGCCGTCTGATGGTTATGGGTCTGCAGTCAACACCAGTAATGGCCTTAATTTGGGTCGAAGATCATCCAGTGTCTTGACGGACAGCCAATTGGATCCTACGGCTCAGTGCTGGTGAAATTTTTTTGGGTCTTCCACTTGACTTTTTTGTTCCATAACCCTCAGGATCATTTAAGAAATTCCAAATGACTGTCTTACTGCGTCCCACCTCAGCAGCGATGGCGCGCTGTGAGAGACCCTGCTTATGCAGTTTAATAACCCGACCACGTTCAAAAAGGGAGAGTTTTTTTGCCTTTGCCATTAGAACGTGTGACTACCTGACAGAAAATGACATGAATCCACATCTTTGCACAGATTTGGCCTTTTAAAGGCATGTGGTCCTAAAATCTTGATCAGCTGTAAAACAGCCTGTTTCAATTTAATCGTTATTTTCAATTAATTGAATGCTCAAAAAATGTTTTGTCTTACTCCCATTTCTTCTTGTTGCACGTTGAAGCTCTACTTGGAACCTTGTTAAGATCCAACCATGTAAAATATGATTTTTTGCCATTTTTCAAGTGGTCTTAAACTTTTGATCGGGACTGTATATTTCCAATTTATTTTGTACCACATGATGCAACAAAAAACTGGTGATTGGCGGTGCACATGGGAAAAATATGAAGTAATTGCCACTGAGCAAGAGTGTCTCCGTTGTAGGGAATGGGACATGCTATTTAAAACTTAGATGTGTCAGGGGTTGAGTCCTCTTTATTACATGAGGAGCAGTATTTGTTACTGATGAAGATTAATTTTCAGCTAACATTAATCATGAAGTCTAGGAGACATTTTCTACTTTCCAAAATTAAACTGGAACAAAAAATCAAAGCCCGAAGGACAAAATGGGCAGCTTTCATTACAGTAAGTTTGCAGGCCTGCTTTCTCTTTCTCCAGGACTTCCATTTGAGTGGCCACCTAAGCTCTCTAAGCCACAAATTTAGCAGACCATGGTGACTATAAGGAGGTCAATGCAAACTGTAAATGTTTTTTAAGTTTATGTTTACACCCTGGATATACACATTTATGAACCATTTTCTTGGTGGACAAAATTGCTCTACTTAGCTTCAGACACGTCTGTTTTAGTGCTGATGAACTTTCTTATATATTTCCAAACTCTACCCATGATGGAAGCCGTGAGCAGAAAGGCGATGGTGAATTGTATTCTTACCTCAAGAAAAATAGTTCCAAGAATCTGTGAAAATTATTTCTAGTTTCCTTTCATTATCATAAGATAATGAAGTGCCTCAAACACAGAATCTAAACCTTTGCTGCTTCAAATTGGATGCATTTGGCAAGTTTTAAGGCTTTTTCTATCATCTATGGACCCGTGTACCCTACAGCCCCATTGTAAACTGCAAAAACAGACAGTATTTCTAAAATTTATTTAAAAAAACTTCAATTTCAAACACAATTTTATGTGGCAAATTAATGTATACCATTACTGTGAAAAAATAACTGAACTTGTCCTTTAATGTTTCAATGTCATGTTTGAGATGTCTTATAAGGACTCCTATGTCATTCTCCAAAGCTGCACCCCAATTCAGATTAATGGGGACCCCTTTCCTCTTGTTGCAGCTGAAGTGAAGCACAAAAAAAACAAAAAACTGAATACTCTCTCCAGGGAAGGGAACAGGTAAGGCTTTTTTTTTTTTAAACAGAGAAACAAAAAATATGTTTGTGGTGAATTGTCTTTATGTCAGTGATAAAAGTTCACAAACACCCTGCAAGATCGAAGATATAACTAGTCGATGGAGGCATGGGCAAAATGATAAGTAAGAGTTGCCATTTAAGACATGCATCATTCTTAAGAAATACCCTCTGTGCTGATAAACATCCCCTCTAGCCTGCATAGGTCAGATGCCCGAGGATCGTTTTCCTCTGATTACTCCACTGCCAATGATACTTCTGACTGCCATCTCATGAAATTATGGTTACTATGAGTCTTAAGAACATACTGTACTTTCTAAATAAACAAATTAATACATTTCTGTGGACTATATACTCTGCGGTGGGTTGGCACCCTGCCCAGGATTGGTTCCTGCCTTGTGTCCTGTGTTGGCTGGGATTGGCTCCAGCAGACCCCCCGTGACCCTGTATTCGGATTCAGCGGGTTAGAAAATGGATGGATGGATGGACTATATACTGTACAATGTATATAGTATCTGGTATTGAGCCATTTACTAATGGCTATTTTGTATTTTAAATATGGTAGCTAAAATTAAAGTGTTAATTTGAAATATAAATGTAAATGTATCTGAATTTGGATGGACCTTGCTAATAACCATTATGAGACAAGAACTAGCATATTTATGCACCCAAAATGACATACCTCATTATCCAGCACTCCATTCTTGTCTCTGTGAGGCGCTTCATATGCTTCCATCTGATGTTTGGAGACCTTTGCCAGTTTATCTGCCAGTTCCCGCCATCGCCCAGCAACTTCTACAGCTGTGGTGAGCAAGACAAAGTCCTGGATGAGTCTGACCACTAGACCTTGGCAATCCATCTTTAGCAAGGCCTGAAATGAAAAAAAAACATTAGTCAATAGTGCTTCATTCACAAATACACAGTAAGGCATGCATAGCAAATACAGATGAGAACCAAAAAATAAATAATTAAGGAAGCTAGACAATGATGGTTCCTTTGTTTCCTCATAAGTAAGGTTTCAGGTTTCACAAGGTTTTTTTATGACAAATCAGCTCACCAACCAAAATAAAGGCCACACAAAACAATATTACTACTGTCTATTATTTCAAGTGAAATGAGAGCTCAGTACAAGTTGCCATATTTATTTCAAACGTTAAGAGATTTACATGCTTTGTTGAATTATAGACTCTCTGGTTACTAAAGATGGCACCGTACAATAATCAATGAATAACTTGATAGATGTCCAGCTCTACATTAATTAGTTTAAAAGTGCATGAGCTACACTCCCATTTGTAAATTCATCTGTCTAAAAATACATTGCCCAAAAACAGAAGCACTTCACATCACACATCAGATCTCAATGAACAAAATATTCAAATAGAAAATCTTTACTGGGTAATACTGTCTGTAGTACTAGGGTGCTGTACCCTGTTAGCCATAATGGATGGGGTAAGAAGTCAAGCAAAATGACACTTTCTCTTGGCTAACTAGAAAGATTACAATATGCAAGCTTTCAAGGCAACTCGGGCCTCTTCTTCATCTTGTTTACATCTGGCCTGAGTTGCCTTGAAAGCTTGCATATTGTAATCTTTTTACTGTGTACTTTGTTGAGAATATAATGATGTAACAACAGTCAATGGAAACCAAAATAACTAACCCACTAAGGAACTGGTTTCAACATCAAACCAAAAATCAAATCAAAAATTGAAATCACAGGCTGATCCAACTTCTGGGAGTTTCATCACAGCAACTCATAGAATTACACAGTTGTCCGTAAGGCCCCCACGTGCCTGTATGCACTCCCGACAACAAATGGGCATGCTCCTGATGAGCCGGCAGATGGTGTTCTGAGGGATCTCCTCCCGCACCTAGATTAAGACATCGGTAAGCTCCTGGACAGTGTTGGATGCATCGATACATAATGTCCCAGAGGTTCTCAATTTGGATTCAAGTCCGTGGAACATGCAGGCCAGTCAATGGCATCAATACCTTTTTCATCCAGGAACTGCCTACACATTCTGGTCACATGATGCCAGACATTGTCCTGCACCAGGAGGAACCCAGGGCCTATTGCACCAGCGTAAGGTCTGACAATGGTACTGAGGATTTCATCCCAGTACCTAACAGCAGTCAGGGTACCGTTACCTAGCATGTGGAGATCTGTGCAACCCTCCAAGGATACGTCTCCCCAGACCATCACTAACCTACTACCAAACCAGTCATACTGGATTATTTTACAGGCTGCATAACATTCACCATGTTCACCGCGTCTCCAGACTGTTTAATGTCTGTCACATGTGCTCAGTGTGAACCTGCACTCACCTGTGAAGAGAACGGGGAGCCAGTGGCGGGGCTGGCAATTGTGATATTCTTTGGTGAATGCCAGTCAACCTGCACGGTGATGGGCTGTGAGCACAGGTCCCAATAGAGGATGTCAGGCTCTCATGCCACCCTCATGGAGTCTGTTTCTGACAGTCTGGTAAGAAACATGAACACTAGCAGCCAGCCTGAGGTCATTTTGTTGGGCTCTCCTGTTCCTCCTCACACAAAGGAGCAGATACCGGTCCTGCAACTGGGTCTAGCTCTCCTCGTGTAATGGCTCACCTTCTGGTATCTTCTACATGCTCTGAGACTGTGCTGGGAGACACAGCAAAACCTCTTATGATGACACGTATGGATGTGCCATCCTGGAAGAGCTGGACTGCCTGTGCAACTTGAAATGGCTGCAGGGACTATCTCACGTTACCAGCAGTGACAAGGACACTAGCAAAACAGAAAACTACAGAAGAATCAGTCAGGAATGATAAGGAGAAAGCAACTGTCTGTGGCCACCATCTGCATATCCATTCCCCTTTTGGGGGTTGTCTTGCTGTTGTCACTTTCATTTGCACCAAAGCAGGTAAAGTTGATTTATAATCGCTTATGCTTCATAACTGGACAGATTGTTATCCCTGAAACTTAACTAACTTGGTGTTAGACTCTGATGCTTAAGGGTTCCCTAATTTTTTTTGAGCAGTGTACATTGTTTATGCCTGCTGGCTTTCAGCTCATTGATCACAATTTGTTTTTTGTGTAATTTTTCGCTAAACTTCTTTTGCATTACAATACCAACAAGGAGAGCCATGGGTTAAGTGTCCACAAAAAGAAAAGTCGGTCACTTCTAACCTAAGGGTAAGGGAGATTTTAAATATCATCATTTCTATTAATCTGGGTGACTGACTGCCTTTTGTTTGCATATCAGCCTGAAGTCCACAAAATTTTTACAATACATTAAGACCACAGAAATCTTTATTTGTGTGGCCAGTTCAATTTAAAATGTTATTACTTTACTGTTTGAGAAATAAGCATATATGGGTCATAGCTGGGTTGTAATTTCACAGAGACTTGATGTCTTGTATATTAGGAAATGGGAGTAAAAAAATGCTCCTAACTCACTCAAAAATCTGAGAGTGATGCAAATTTAGTCCTACTATTAGGAATAGAAATAGTATCATTTTATCAATTTTCATAATTTAGGAAGTGACTCTTAAGTAAGATTTAGGAAGATGGCATTGAGGCAGAGATCAGCACACACATCTCGGAAAAGGCTGAATGTTAAATTGCTGGACAACAATGACCTCGTAAAAAGATACTATTTGACAGAGATAAAATAATATGTGTAGCAAATCTTGTTAGTTATGTGATCGTTCCATTTATGTGATGAGAAGCCATGTCCTAATAGCCAGAATTGAAGTACTGGCAGCATTACATTCTTTGGCCACAGGGAAAATGCAGCTTTACAATAGCAAAGATTTAAGCATGTCACAGCGAACGGTTTTTTGAATTTTGCACCAGCCTGGGAATGACGTTAATCTGCCTCCATCCCTGCATGTAGGCCCTCCAACCTGCAGGGAAAAACTTGGGGGTTGGTGGCAGAATTGGCACTCCAGCTACCATAACAAACCTCACGCTGTTCCATTCCACTCTATCTGAACTAGTGTGGTGCTCAGGTGTCACCCGTTGCATGGCTGCACTCGGGTCCTAATCAGGATCCTGAGTTGGTTTGTTGTGCGGTGGGTGCGGCAATGCACTGTATCAGTGCGTGCTCCTAACTTTGGATGCGCTAATTAATATATGCCCCCAAAACTCCACATAAGGTTATATTCAAAGCAAGCTGCATTTATGCAAATCACTGGCTTTCCTGGAACTGTTAGTGTGACTGATGGCACGCACGTAAAGATCACTGCCTTAGCTACAGATTAGCATGCATATGTGAATAACAAGCATTATCACAGTATCAACACACAAGTGGCCATGGATGCAAACTGTATTGTAGAAGCAAGCATATTACACTGAAGATATGCAGGGCTAAATGGGTGAATGTCACACAAGTATGCTGAGCCCTTCATTCAACAAACTCCTGGAATATTCACATTACACTTTATAATCCTGGGAAAGTTCAAGAAGGCAGACGGCATTGGATAAACAGTGCCTTACAGATATGGTATGTGACTCTCGATGACAAATGGAAACACTAAGAGAGTGACCTAAACAGTGTCGGAATGGCCGTGACTGGTTTCAGTAACTGTTACGTAACAAAGTGTTTCCTATCGCCAAAACAGCAAGAAGGGGATTCCTCTAAAAGTATGGCTATGGATCATCCACCTTAATAACAGGATAAGTTTCTGCATGTCTATCTGTGTGTCCATCCAGTTGCTACGTCTCTTTCATTCCAAAAAATGGTGCATTGCAAACATTAACACTGCTTTAACGAATCCCATCGCAAATGGCATATAACAGAGACATACGCGTTGCATGGAGCACTGTAAACAGGAGGTGTAGCACATCTAGTTCATTAAATAATCGCACCAGTTTTTGGACTTTACTCTCATTGTGTGTGTGTGTTCCCATCTCAATGTTCATTACAATGTCACTCTTGATGTTTCTGCAAATGGCCCAGTTCAATACATGAATCTATAGTACTTTATGAGAGTGGCACAAGCCTTTATTTGAAAGTAATCACGTTCCTCTGAGTATTATTATTATTAATATTACAAATTTTGGGTTGAAGAATTAGCATTAGTATCAGAAAGCTACAAAGTGTTATTATGTTATCCATGGAAACTACATAAAGTCACCCTGAGTAAAACCTTTGAGGCTCAGGGTGCCATAAAATTATGACATCAGTCATTCTCAAACATGAATGCCTACTCTTAACAGGGAGTAGGTGTAGAACGTTTCATAAATACTTCATGTCCTACTCTGCAGTAGGGCAAATTCTTAACGTAATCAAACTTTTAGAGAAGCTCCTAGGGTTAATTCTAGATTCTTAACAAATATGCACACTGGTCTCTACATTGTGACATCACAATTAAGGATGAGGAAGTATTATTATAATTATTATTATTAAAGTTCTTTATTAGCCTACCTTATCATTGCTATGTGCTTCTGGGAATAATATTTTGCCTACTTGTTTTACTAATAAAATAATGCAGGGCATTTTGGGTAAAAATAACAATTAATTTGTGAAGACATTACAAGGCATTGCTAACAGGCATTAAAGCTTACTGGGCAGCAAACATACAAGCTATAAAAACCTGGACACAAATAGATGAACATACACAGGCCTAGTCCGCAATAGAAATACAATCCTGCTGTACTTCTTTATATTCCCTGCTCTGTGCCCCAATAAATGCAAGTTATCGGCAATACACTAATAACCCAATTGTGCTTCACGCACTCAGAATATGGAACCAATGTAGAAAGCATTTTAAGATGGAGAAGCTTTTATCTGTGGCACCTCTGCATGAGAACCACCTTTTCAACCCTCACACACATATGCAGTTTTTAATATCTGGAAAAAATTTGGGATTAAATTGCTTAGAGATCTTTATATAGACAACACCTTTGCATCCTATGAACAATTACATTCCAAATTTCATTTTCCAGCAAAACATTTCTTTCACTGTCTTCAAATTAGAAACTTTGTTAAACAGAACCTGCCTGATTACCCTCATCTCTCACCTTTCTCCATGCTGGAAAAAATATTGCTCAATTTCGAGGACTCAGACAGCATTTCTGCAATATATAAAATTATTTTACAGTCCCTCCCTTTCAAAGATCCAAAAAGACAATGGGAAAAGTATCTCTCACTCAATATATCAGAAAAGGAGTGGAAGATGGCAATGCAGAGAATTCACTCAAGCTCCATACTGTATGTGCAAAGCATACAATTATTCAACTCAAAATTATATATCGAGCACATCTGTCTCGACTTAAACTGTCCAAGATGTTTCCAGGGCAAGATCCAACCTGCGAACGCTGCAATCAAGTCCCAGCCTCACTGGGTCACATGTTTTGGGCCTGCACCAAATTAACATCATTCTGGACCAAAATTTTTATGTGCCTTTCAGACAGCCTTGGTGTCACAATCCCTCCTAACCCATTAACAGCTGTGTTTGGGGTTCTTCCAGATGGGCTTAAAGTGGAGGACAAACAACTGTAATTGCCTTCACCACACTATTGGCACACAGACTTATTTTGCTAAACAGGAAGAATCCTAACTCTCCTCTTTTAAGTCAGTGGGTAACTGATGTTATATACTATTTGAAACTGGAAAAAATCTAATTCTCAGTTAGAGGATCTGTGCAGAACTTTTTCAAAACCTGGCAGGATCTAATCAATAACATTTTAGAATAAGCTGAGGAAGTAAAAAAAAAAAAAAAGAAATGCGAAGAGAATTATCTGCCTATTTTTCTGTATTTTTGACCAGCTTTTAGTTTTACTCCATTGGCCATGCTGTCCTTCTCAGGGGTCGGGGTTGGGTTGATTTCTTTTCAATCCTATCCTTCTATATAAAAGCGATCGGGATTGTCCTTTCGTGCCGTGAGTGCTACGCAGGCGCGGAGTTTCACACACGCCCCATCCATTTTGCAATGCACGATGGGATTTGCAGTTTCGTTTTTTTCAGGTCAAAGATGATTTTCTACTCCAGACTGTGCAATATCTTCTTCTTTCTTACTATATAAAAAGTGGTCGGGATTGTCCTTCCGTCCCGTGAGTGGAAAGCGTAGCATTATTCCGCTTATCACAGACTTACTACTTGCAGCTTGCGGTACAAAGCGACATGAAGTGAGCAGAGTACTGGTGCTCCCATCGTTCCCTTGCTTTTGTGCGCGATGCGCTGGAAAAATAGACAAAATTATGTCTCTGAAAATAATTAATGTTGATGGAGTACAAATGCCTCACCACGTAGTAAATATCAGGGGGGTTCAAAAGGGCGACCTCAATATTGAGACATTCCTGTAAATCATCTTGCACATGAAACATGTTTTGTCAATAAATTGTTTCCGCCATTCAAATGTTGACATAATTTTGACTCACCCTGTATGTAACTAGTTAAATTCTAATTAAGATCTCTTTTCAATTTAGTGTTTAAATATCTAATATCTAATTACGCTTTTATTGTCACGAATGCCAAAAAAAATAATTATTCACATTTAAAAATAATTTCACAAGATTAATTTTGCAGGCCTGTGTTACTTTATCATTTAAAAATGGTCAATTAGTCCCCCGACCTATAACCTCTTTTTTTTGCTCAAGTCTGCTGTTGACTGCTGCAGATGTAATACTGTCAAATCTCCTGGCACACCATTACCATCACTTCTTTTGCTTTTTCTAGTATGGGTTGAAGGAACAACAGGCTGAATTGTGCTGATCAGGCTTCTTTATAACCCAAAAGCTTTCTCCAGACCTTCCTAGGTAATACCTGGATACTCAGAGGACAACCGTTAGATATAATCCCACCAACATGTCCAGCTCTACCCCACTGTATTCTCACAGTAAGGCCTGTTCCTTGAAAATGTCCCATGGGAGGTTTCCAAGGGATAACTTAACTATATTCCCAAATCACCTCATCAGGGTCCTTTTCGTCAACAGAAGCAGTGGTTTTACTCTAAGGTCCTCCTGTATTGCTTAGTTCCTCACCCTGCCATAAAGAGTCAGTCCAGCAACCTTGCACAGGAACCTCATTTCAGCCTCTTGTAAGTGTGATCTTATTCTGACAGCAATTGCCCAGAGCTGGTTTAGGATGGGAATATAGACTGACCAGTGATTTGACATTGCCATCCATAGGCTTAGCTGTCGCTTCACCACTACAATCCAGTTGAAGCTTTGTAAATCTTACAATCTAATATACCATCACTCATAGACAACACTACTAGCGACTTTAACGTTTCCACTTTGGCAGCTGCTCACGCCTTATCTTCACAGAAGAATCTGAGAGAGGACCAGGACCTCAAATTCTAAGGTTCCAATTACCATCCAACCTACATCATACTCAACCATGAAGCAATTATCACAGTATTACTGAGAAGTTAAGAAGCACACAGTATGATTCCTACATTTGTCTGGCCCAAGAAGATATTTGTTACGTTAGCAAGAACTAAAACTGAGACCAACTATAAATTAGAAAATAATTATACATAAAGGCAGGACTACATTGTAATCACAAGTATGAAGAACTTTTAATTTTCCCATAGAAGAAAAAAAAAATTAATTTCATTGTGGAGAAAAAAAATAGAAACATGTTGGGAGCATTCAAAGATCACTCAAGAGCAGCTCTGAAAATTCCACCTTAATAGCAAAATATATACTGTAATAAAACAGATAAATAAGACCTACTGTCATTAGTTCCTTCTGAAAGGATTTCTTCACTTTGTTGTCAACGTTATTACAGTCCTCTTTCAGCTTCTCCAGAACAGAAGCTACTCTTTCCGGTTCACTGTCCAAATCTGTCCGGCAAAAATATGACAGTGGTAAATTTGTGTAGTCCAGAGCATCAGCAAAACACCTCCAACTTCCAATGTTCTCCATTAGCAGCGTTCGTACAGAGGCATAAATATATGTCAAAAACTTGCAAGGCTTCAGAATCTGTTCCAACAGCAAAAGTGTAGTAAGGTCAGGTCCGCTGAAAAAACTAGGCTTAATTTTGCCAACCACCAGCACATTTTTCACGTGCACAAGCCCAATTTTACCTTGATAATACCCAATGTACCATTCTTTGGTCCACAGCTGTCCTTTTAATTTAATTTTTTCCTCACTCAACAGAGCAACAACATCTCCTTTCTTGTATTCCAAGAGATATTGATTCTTATTTTGCCTTACAACTGTTTTGAGGAGCTTGCCATATTTCAAGCTGCCAATGCACCGATCTTGAAATATGGGATATTTTGTGGTTACTGCCAAAGGAGACAATATAATCTTCCCTACTTCCTTTCTTTTCAGAAATCGCCTTTGCCCTGCTATCTTCATTCCCGTTTTAGGAGGTGGCTGTGGTGTCTGCACACAGAACTGAGCAAGAATCCCATCTTGGTCATCCTTTACCTGAACCCGAAGAGTAAAATCAGAGATATCCTCTGCATTGCGGGAGGTAATGCTATAAATGAGCCGACTCACTTTCCCAAGCTTCACCTGAAATCCTCGTACAACTTTGGCCTGTTCACTCACCTTTACCTCAAAGTTAGACATGTTGGAGTACATCCCAATTCTCAAATCTTGTGGCTTTCCAAGTACAAATTGGTGCTTACCCCAAAGCTGCAAGGCAACTGGTGGAGCATTGTGTGCCTGTTTACCAGCTTCAGTAACCAACAAAGTTTTGGGTGCACAGTCATGACCAAAAATGGCGACTACCGTTTTAAAGGATGGATGAATATGTTTAGGACCATAAACACCTAGAGTCATTTTCTTCACAACATGATCCCAAACTGTGAAAGGATAGGTTACATTCTGTGCCTGGACTACAACTGCAATGTACATACACGGTTCAAGATTGTCAAGCTGAACTTGCACTGTATCACCGTACATGTAGACTTGAGGTACTGGAGAATAAGGGCCTTCTTTACAATCACTCTTAACACAAACAACCTCAGCTACATTTCTACTGTCCTTTTTCACTTCTACAGACACTTTCATTTCAAGAGTTATGAATGTCTTCACTTCCATGTTACTCAGTTTAATCTCCACGACTGGGCTTACTGTGGAACACTTATCACCACTAAGTTCCAAGGGTGGGTCTAAAAGAGCTTTCATGGAAATCTGTTGACAGTCTCCAGGAGCAACATGGCCCTCTGGGACATGAATGCTAATGTTCGTGTCAGGAAGCTGGACTGCCCCACCGGTGCTATCCAACTTGCACACTATGTTTGTTTCCACTGGTTGTGTCTGTCCCCACCCAGGGTTTTGTCCAAGAGAATCTAAGTCATGGCATGATCTGGCTAATTTTCTATGATTTAGCCATGCTGTCCGGAAGTCTTCCCTACTTTGAAACTGCTCAGGTGATGGGGACTTTAATCCAGAGAAGAACCCACCCATTGGAGCATTAGACTGAGCCTGCAGAACAGAAAGCTCAGATAGGCTGTATGAACGTTTACTCCTGAAGAAAGGATTGTCCCACCTCTGGTTCATATCTAGTTTGGGACTAGAAGTAATGTTACCAAAGGTGTCATTACTGTCAATTGTTGAGAAGCTAGTGGTTGTATGGCATGGTGTGTCAAAAAGAAGCAGATCCACTGTATTCCTCATGGGTTTATCAATGTTGTTTTGACTGAGTGGATTCTGAACTGTGCTGCTAAGAAAGGGATTTGTAGAAGATTGGCTCAAAAAAGGATTATTTTGATTTGTCTGCTTAGTGTGCTTTCCAAGAACATCTGTCCACTCTCCAAGGTGGTCCATTTCCTTGGCACCTTCATCTGCACTGTCTGTAAGATTGTCAAACATTCCACTGTCACTGAGAAAAGAATTTCTATGTCCTACTGGCTGCACATATGCTGATGGGATATAGCCCATTTCAGTGTTATTGTGGGCATACCACCATTCTCCTCCTGATGTGTCCAAAACATACAGATGGTCTCCCTTGCAAAACTTCAAAGTGGTGAAGCTAGTGGGGCAATAATCCTTTATGGCAATGACCTCTCTTGCATTTCCAAAGGAAGAGGAGTTGTCCAATCTTAAGGCACTTGGGGAAGGCACTGAAAAAGAGAAAAGAAAATGCATTCATTTAATCATTTGGATATACAATGAACTGTATTATAAATTCAATTCAGCCATACAATTTAGTCATATAGCTGTATCCCCATCCAAACATACCCTGCCCTCAACACAAATGTTGAAGCTATATGTTACATGTGGACAAGGCATTTTCCAGCATTATTTCTATAAAGGTAACTCTGCAAACTAGGCATCTATAAAGACTGAATAGAAATCTTTGTTTCTTAAGATCTGCAATTTCCTCATAAATAAGCCAGTCAGTATCCGCCACATGTTTATGAAAAGCAAAATATGTATGTATATTTCTGGCAACGGGATGGTGGAGGCAAAGCTGCTCAGTTTAAGCCAAAGTATAATATCAAAAAGGGACCAAGGATTAAAAGTTTTTTAACAAAAGCCAAGAGAAAAGTCCTAAAAACAAATGCTGTACTCAGCCTTTAGAAATTCTCTGAAAACATGTTTTTAATGTAAGGTGTAGTCTGTAGTTGAAAGTATAACTGCATGAACAAAGGCAACATTTTAAGGAAATGTTCAAGATAACTTCAACAGCCAAGTAGTGCAACTGCTACAAAGTTCATTATAAGTGGATACACTAATGTTTAAGTAACATATTTACTTTACAACTAGTTGGTCATGTTATGCATAAAATGAAAACTGTGAAGTTACAAGCACAGTAGTGTAAAAAGACAAAAGCAGTTATTAAATCTTTGTGTTAACGAAATATGAAATTATAAAGCTGTCGCTTAATTGAAAAGTCCATTGCACCATCCGCCAATTATCTAAACCCCTTTAATTCAAAGTCGGACACTTACAAACTAATATCTCAATTAACTGTTTTCATTACTTTTGTATTGTACAACATTCACATACAGTCTAATAAGTGCTGATAGGGCGATGGTAAGAAATTATAAAACTGTGCGTTTTTATTTTCAAATGTTAGTACAGCAGAGCCTTCTGCACACACACCCACAAGCACACTTGCACAATACGGACATTTTATTTTTATATACAGTACAGTATTTAATCTTCTGTAGATATGCAAGCATCAAGTCCATTTTATACAGTATCACTTAGGCAGAAGATTCACTTTAATTTAATAGCCTGCTTGCATTAAAAAAAAAAAATCAAATCTACTTAGAAAACAGAAAAAAAATGATAGAATTCAAATAAGTGTGAAAAATACACAGAAGGTGTAAAATTTGACAGGAGAATAGAAGCAGCCTTAACAAATGAAAAAATAAGTAAATGTGAGATCGATATGTTCAAGGAGCCAATGTACAATTTTTTGCGTCTTTTTTGTTTACCATAGATACTCATGGATAAACCCATCTGCGGATAAGCGGGATAAGCCAGCTCTCGAATGTCTAACCAAACTACCATGAAAAATGTGCCACCTCTAGATAAGCTGAATGTGAATATTTAAAACAAAATCAGTTCTTGAAAACAAAATTGCTTTTTAAAATAACAAGTAACCTAATGCAGTACTTATTTTATTAAAATAAAAAAAGCTGGGTTACAAAACATGGTGTACACGGATGTGCTCCAGCCATCTTGACACAGTTACTAAGGAAGAAGCTAAGTACTTGCATAGCGTGAAATCAAATTAAAAAGAACTGAACAAAAGTTATAGGTACACATTTAATTCTGCATGTGCTAAAGGGTAAATTTAATCCAACCAGGATGGATGTTATTTACTTCCCCGCACTTGAAGGTTAAGAGTGCTTGTAAAACCAATGAAAATGATTCAGCTTGGCTGGGTTTCTGGTAAGTTTCATGAAGGTTCCTATAAGGGCTTAAGGTTCAATAACAAACGTAGGTCGGGGAAATGTGCAGTTTTTCATAGAAAAGAAGCAAAAGTAATGCATACCTTGTAATGCTTTACATTTTATAATAAGTAAGTATATACAGTAAGATATTTAGTTACCTTTTTGTGTAGGTAAAGAGTAATGTAACCATGTTACTTTTAAAAGTAACATTACAAAACAATGCCTGCACATGATGGGCTTTAATACTGTATGGCAGTAAATCAAAACAGTAAAGGCAGTTTGAATATTATGCTGTAACCAAATGCTGGATAGCAGCTGGCACAATACAACACATTCGTGATTGTTTATGGGTAGTCTGAACATGCATGGCGCAGCACTCTGCTATTACTCTAGTTGAAGTTTGAGGTCAAATAAACTCAGGTACTCTGCTGCGGGATTGCACCTTTGTTGTGTATACTTTTTTGTATGAAAATGTGCTATATAAATAAATGTTGATGTTGTTGTTGTGCAACATGCCATAGAGAGATTTCTATATGTACCAAATTCAGTGCTTCTTGGGGTCAGAGAAGGAGAACAAAGTTGCGTACTAACATAGACCACCTCATGAGCAGGTTTAACAGAAAGTTACAAAAATGAATTCCACATGCATCTGACAGACTGTTATGAACATGAAAAAGCACTGACCTGCCATGAAAAAAATATGGAAACCATATTTTAAATTCATGTTTGGACTGAAGTATAGCGTGATACTGGATTGAATATATTTAACTCAATACCACAGACAAAGACAAGCGATGCATGAAAACACTCCACTTTATATAAGAAATAGACAAAAAAAAAATGGAACAACATACATTTAACCATTAATCTTCAGCAGTGCATAAAGTAGAAACACGCACTGTACTCTCTTTTTCTTGAGTTTTTGCTCCTCCTCCCTAAGCACTGCAAATGTTCCATGATTTTTTAATTGAGCATTTGGATCCCCCTTAGAGTTTCAATCACTACAAGGTCAGAGTGGGGGATACCAATATGCAGTGATTTAATGCCAGGACTCTGTGGCAAAAAATTTAATAAAGCAATTTATTGCTGTAAGTGCCTGCCTATCCTCTTCTAGCCATGATCTTCAGTAAAATGACACAGAGTTGGTGTTCCTATTTTAAAAAATTGCTTAGCTGTTTCAAAACATGTACACTGTTTGGTCTCTTTGGCCATGTTTCTTCAGAGTGTCATGGAGGTATCTTTGCTGGCGTCCCCCAGATCTAAGATCTCTAATAATATGTATCATATAGACCCTATGCTCTGCTGTGAAGTTTGTGCTGCGATGAGACATTGTATACAGTTAGCCCCTGACTAGGTATTTTAAACACTTGGGTGACTGCTGGATTAATTTAGTTATTAGGAAGATGGACACAAAGAATGACAACTCTTCTGTATGATCTGTGCAATTGTGAAACAAGTTAGAATGAGACAATTATGTTTCAGATACAATTCTGTTAATATGTGCCTCTACTCATCATTACTCTCTGTATACACATTTCAAGGCGTTTTCATACATTCAAAAATTACTGAATACTCGCATACATTTAAGATACTTACATATACTGGAACCTCTCAAACACAAAAATGCATTAATATCCATTAGAAATTTACATTTACAATACAGTAATCCCTCGCTATATCGCGCTTTGACTTTCGCGGTTTCGCTCTATCGCGGATTTTATATGAAAGCATAACTAAATATATAACGCTGCTTCGCGGGTTCTGCAGACAATGTTTCTTTTTACTTCCTGTACATGCTTCCTCAGTTGGTTTGCCCCGTTGATTTCATACAAGGGACGCTATTGGCGGATGACTGAGAAGCTAACCAATCAGAGCACGCAGTTAAGTTCCTGCTTGCTGAATGCAGTGTTAACCATGAAGTCTTGTCTCGCTCATTCAGCATCAACGTGTTTCGCTGTGTAAAGAGTTGTGCTCTTTTGTGTTTATCTTTGTGCATAGTCAAGCCCTTCATTATGGCTCCCAAAACGATCTGCTACTGCTTCAGGGCCGTGCCCAAGCGCAAGCGGAAGATGTTAACGATTGCGAAAAGGTAAGCGTTTGGATTTGTTGAAGGCTACGATTCTTTTTATTTAAAAAGGAGGAAAGGAATATAAGATCTACGGCCGCAGTGTCCTTTTAGCCAGGGTACAAAACGAGTTGTAAGTGGATGTAATAAGGCAGTAGTCTGGATGGAATCTGCTTTAGGGATTTGGATTGAAGACTGCCAGAAGAAGAACAACGGCAGTGCTACACAATCGCCTGAAGTGGCTCCTTTAAGGGCTGTAACGCTCTCCTTTGTTGTGCAGTAAAATTAAACTCATCGTTATCGGACAAGTCATCGTGTCATTGTTGGTGAGTAACCATAATTAATTTTCTACTTACAGTACTTAGTACATGTACGTACATTTAGTATCACTGTACACACATTTACTGTATACTATTTTTGTTGCATTGTACGTATTTATTGCTGGTGGCATGTCTATCGTAATGGCTGTAACATATGTGATATCGGAGACACTCAATATCTTTAAAATAATATTTAGGTTTTACTGTATATAAACAGTGTGTTTATATACATAATTTCAATGAATCTTACCTAATATCTAAGAGAATACAAAGGGATTATGCTGTATAACTCTGTGGGGAATATTTATAAACAGTGTGGGAGAGTTTATAAGGGCTTAAAATATATAAAAATAACCATACAAACATATGGTTTCTACTTCGCGGATTTTCACCTATCACTGGGGGGTCTGGAACACAACCCCCGCGATCGAGGAGGGATTACTGTAAACATTTACAGCAGAATACCTCTTTTGAGATCTATTCTGAATATGTATTTAATGTCTTAGTTTCTAAAGAACAGCCCATGGTCACCTCTTAATGCGGAAAATCATTTAAAAGGTAGCACATAAAATAGAACGACTGATGTAATCTTTGTGGAAGTCCACTAATATAAAAAAGAATAATACTATGCTAAAATGATGTCATAATCCAAGAAGAATAAACAATTACCTAATAATTATTAATAATTCTAAACAATGGTGCTTTTCTCTTTTTCCTCCATAACTCGGAAGCTTCTGGCTTTTTTCACTGGTTAATAATCCAGGAATGCCTGCATGCTTCTGTTGTAAAAGTAAAAAAATAAGCTAAAACTGGATTTACACTTACAGTTACAAGTAGATCTTACTTTGAAAGAACCAAAACAAGAAACAATCATAAACACTGCATCTGAAGTATGGTCAGACTAATTTTATAACTATTCTGAGAAATATTAGTCACAAGACAGATCTTATTACACATCCAATACCAGTACAATGTACACACAGAGTAATGAAGTCCAGAGTCATCATATGACCAAGTCTGGGAATGTGCATGGAAACACGGAACCCAGAAGAAAATGAAGAAAAGTGGACATGGTAAATAATAAAACTGCACAATAATAGTATCTTTGTGTGCAGCTTCTTCAACATGTCTCCTCCAAAATAATCAAAAAAAGTTCATAAAAATTCCACCATACACAGACAGATACAAATGTGTTCACCTTTTACATCACTGAAGCTTGGCTCTGGTAGTTCACTGGTCAGGTCAATGAGAGTTCCTTCCGATTTACAGCGTGGGAGCCCATTATGATTTGTGGCTCGTATTCTGTGGGCAGCCATTTCTGTCGTATTTTTATCCCCTATCAGTCATCCATACTGAATATGTAAGTCTATACATCTAAAAGAAATTAAAAACAAGGAATGTTACTGATCATTATCTTCAACAATGAAAACATCTTCCATCTTCAAATTATATTTTATTGTACTAAGCAAAGATGAAGCATGGTTGAAAATCAATGTCTGACTTTTATTAGTTAAATTTCATAGAATTTTTATTTATTATTACTTTTGTCAGATTAAAGTTATTTCTGTGACCATTGTGAGTTTTTCTTTCATTGACTGAAGGGTACCAACAATTTTGTCCACGTGTGTATGTTTATGTATGTGTATAATATATCTATAGTAGCAGCAGGACCCGGTAGAAGACGACACTTCGCCAAATGCAGTCCTTTTCTTATGCCCTAAAATAAATCTGGGAAAAAACACTGTCCTTAAATCTCACTATAGTAAAAAGGGAACAACTTCACAACCCGAGGTACTCCTGTGTCAAAATTTTGGGTTACAAAGTAATCTGTGTGGAGTTGTATACATGGCAAAAAAAAAAAAAAGATTATATATATGTTGCATAGTTTACTGACAAATAATGCAAAGAGTATGCGACACGTGTTTCGCCCTTATTTGGGCCAACCACATGCGTTACCTGGTCGGTAACCACCCATACAATCAGGTCGGGACTCAGACTACGAATGCAATGAATATAATTACTCCGATCTACAGGCTGTCAAATAAACAAACCACACGCCGTGGCGCAGCATAAAGGAACTTCGTCTCTGACGCTGATATCCGAGTTTCGATCCCCGCAAGGGGAGCAGTGGAGCGTGTACGCCTGATTGAGCTCAAATAAGGGCCAAACATGTGTTATTTGCATTAATTGACAGTAAACTATGCAACATTCCATGATCTGCTTCTTGTAACTGAAAGAGGGCCCCGTGGCGGATGTTTGCTAAATGGCAGACCAACCACATGCGTTACCTGGTAGGTAACTACCCATACAATCAGGTCGGGACTCAGACTACGAATGCACATTGAAGTCAGCTGAAGAGCTCACAAAGGGATAATTCCACGCCTGACCCCTCAGGGTGCAGTAATCCTCCCTCTTTTTCATCAGCAGACCAACCAGAACCTGCTGGATTATTAATAGATGGGCTTGCAGGGACCATGCTTTAAATACAATAAACTTTTCTGTCTACCAGTAAAACACCCACCAGGTTGAAGCTACCAATTTCTTTGGAATTTCCAGAACGTGTCAGGTATTAGCCTTTGATTAGGACCAAGATCAACTTGCTAGCCCCATTAGTACATGAGTGATCAGGTGACGGAGGGCAGTCTTTAGCAATTGATATATACAGAAGATTGGTATTTGGGTACCAAACCTCTTGGGGAAGTGCTTGAACCAACATTTTGCAGTGTTTCAATAAGGTTAAGTTGTCAGAGGATATACTGATTAACGTAAAGGAAACGAAATGAAATATAAAAAGTACTACCAAATGTTCCAGGAGTTGCATTGCTGATGTTACACCTTTAAAATATACATTCTTATATACAGCTAATATTTTGTTTTATTGCAGACATCTTTGTGGTCTTTCCTGCAAAATCCATGCTGAAAATGCAAGATCTAATGTATGGTTTCAAATTACAAAAACAAGATGAATTGCCTCAAGATTCTCTTTCAGCAACTTAGCAGCCAGAGCACTTTCAATTAGCTTAAGATGAGTTAGGGGTCACAGCTTGACAGTGTGCTGCTGGTACCTCCTTACACTTAATATACTTTATGTAACTCACTGCTGAAATATGTCATGGGAGCAAAAATGTTGGCAGTTTTTAACCTCAGTGTGCACTTCTTGCCACACTCGACTTTAGAGAAGTTCTCAAGAACGTCCGTCCATAAAAATCAAACAGGTAGAGGGTATACTCTTCTGTTGCTTTGACTTTGTCTATATTTTGGCCTTCATTAAAACATAATAAATATAGATAAGATATGAATATAGGTAATGCCAGGCCTGTTCTGCATCACCACTTTGAAACTGGAAATCAGCCATTTGACTTAACTTTTTCTTGTTCAGGAGGCATAGACAACAGTGCATATTTGTTACTTAAAATCGAATATTCTTAACACTGCCTGCACATTGGAAAGTGGCAATGGAGGAATACATGTAAAGCTCACAATAAAATAAGCCATTCATTTGTCAAAACCTACTCCATCAGCATCAAGCACAAAGGCAGATAACAGCCCTAAACAGGATATCATTATATCACAAGACACATACATCACAGTCTATACCATTTGAAGGTTCTTATGATTATTCATGAAAAATTAACATAAACAATACAGAAAGTGCAAACTCCACACAGATGGTGACCGTACTGTACAAACAAGCCTTACACAAAAGAAGCACACTTTTAAAAAGACTACATATAATTCCTTGTTTTATTTTAATATGTAGATGTGCTGCCCAAAAAGAAGACTACGTGATGAAGAACAACTGTAAATTGAAGCTACAACCAGATGAAGACAATATCCAATAAATGAAAAAAATAAGTAACGGTTTTACTACCCAAGTTTTCTCTAACATCTATAGACAAGTTTCAGGGCAAAGGAAGAGATACCTGAACATTCATGATGAAAAACTTTAGTAAGCAGATGAACAATCAGAATCACTTTAGTTGAGTGGCACGATAAATTTTAAATAAGGTAGCTCTAAGACATCAGAAAAGCCCACAGTGCCCTGTCTATCTCAGCAGACAAAAGAAGTGGACAAGTGGCAGCTTGAGTGCTTTATTTTGTAGCCTAACCAGTTCAAACAATGTCAGCTTCAGGAGACGTTCTATGTTAGGCAGGCATAGAAACAGAAGGCTAAAGTAACAGGAAAGTCTTTGATAGATAGATAGATGAATTAATGGTTAAAAAAAACACACACAGTGTGTTAGTTACTTTTCAAACATGCTTACTTTAATACAGGCTCACAGAAGGCCATGGACTATGCCAATAGCATACTGCATTTTAAAGCTCAGGGTCACACACCAGGCCTAATCTGCATCATGAATGCACCCAGGCACCAGAGTATCCACAGAATATTAACGCAAACATGCAGGCTTAACATAAACCATTCCCAGGCCAGGATCTGGACCTAGTTTTCTGGAAATGGGACAACAAGCTGTTCACTACACCACCACACAGCCAAAAACTAAGAAGTATTCTAAACAAAGATTTGTTGATTTGAATTAGATTTACCATAGTGAATATCAGAATAGGGTTGGCTTCTCCTTTAGGCCGTATAGTAGCCAGTAAATCCGCTGTCCCACCATAAACCTGTATTGCTTAGAGAAATGGATGGACATAAAAAAATATACCCCAGAATTGCTGGTGGTAGTGAATATGGAGTTGAGCAGAACAAACTCTGGCTAAAGCCAGTCCACGACTATAATGTTGCCATGGACTTAATGCAGGATATCAGGTGTTCCAGGTACAGGATAGTTCCACTTGATTGTGGGTTGTACTGGAAAGCGGGATTAGCATTTTCACCTTATCTATCCTAAGGTGGTTCGTCATATATTGGGTGCGGCTACGTGCTGTAATCAGCGCATGCTCCCAACCTCCTCCTCCTATCCTAAGGTAGTTTTGGTTAAATTGTGTGAACCCTTTCTTTCATTTTCATTCATTATACAAAGGCTTCCCTCAATACACTTTCTGATTTAGAGATCTATGCATAATGATATTTTGTGGGATGATACTTGGACCCCGCTATATACTAAGAATTTAAAAATGGTACTTCAGAATACTTATCCAACAGTTCGTCCATTTTTATTTGTCCAACAAATTTATCTAGATGACGGCCACGGTGACAGTAAAATATAAACCATTAAAAAAGGTTTTTAAAGACAACACCCTTTACATTTTCATTTTTAGCAAACAAGTCCCAAGCATTGGATCTGCTCTGGAATTGTGTCAGTCTCTCTTTTTCTAAGGCATAAAGCAGTTTTTAGAAAAACACTCTACATTTATCTCAACAGCTATAAACTGAACCCATCAACTCTCTCTGACAAAAAGCCTTTGAGGAAATGATCGACATTTTAGCACATATTCCCCTTCTTTAGTACCACAAACTAGATAAAAAAAAATTAGCCTCTACTGTTTAGAACACTTCAGTTGTTGATCCCCAGTAGATTTCAACAGTGGGTGGAGTACAGAATGGCAGCACTTGAAGGCCAAAGGAAACAAAGTCAGGAAATTTTCAAAGACTGAAGAGCAACAGGGAAACTACAAAGCGGCGTGTAACAAGATAAAGAGAGTACATGATAATAAGTCATGTTATGCACAGTCCTGCTCACTGCATGTCCTCAGGATGAAGCAGCCAAGAAAATGAATGAATTGAGAAGCTAATTAAAAGTGGGGGAAAAAAAAATAAGGTAAAGGGCAGTGATGGCTTAAAGCAGAATTTCTGCTGTAATGGCTGTACAACCTTAAGCTCTTAGGCGATTTAAAGGTAAACCATTGACAGAATGCAGCCTATGAGCCCATGTAAAAACTCTAGGAGAAGAACACAAACATTTGCAATAACACTGACCTTCACGCTGATCCTGTTTAGATGCAGTGTAAATCTGTTCTCAGCTATGCTACATAATAATCAACTTATGTCGCTCCTCATCTAATGGCCATTAATGCTTGCCTTCTTCCATCCCTTAAAGTGGGACTGTGTCTGTTACCATGGCTATGACCTTGCAACAGAAAAGCATCTTGGGACCGGCTGTTCTTCAAACCCACTGCCCAAACCCCCCACTTCATTCACCCGACTCCTCTCCTCTTGTCTAATGTATTTATTTCTTCCAAATAAGTTCACCACTCTTTCATTTAAATCTTTGTTATCGTTAGACAGTATTTATTTTGCTTTAATTTCCACCCTCTGCCCAGCAGAAAAATTTAAAATTATAATTAAGCAGCCAGGATGAAAGACTTCATGCAAATGAAAAGTTCTCTCGCCTCGGAACTGGAAAGCTTATCTTTGGATAGGGATTTGTTTAAGACGAGAGATGTGAAGAAGCTTAGTTTTTTTTTCCCCCCAAATCAAAAACAATTTTTTTTTCATATCTAAATCAATATAAAAAGAATCCCATTGAAAAGCAGCAGTAACTGGTACACTCATAGTACTATGACTCCTGCTGGGTACGCTTTGCTTTCTATTTATTGTCTTTTCTGCTGTTGTAGTTAAAATCTTCTCCACTTCAGGGTTATGTCTTTGTCAAAGTGGTGACTTTGTTTTTCCTCTGTGATTTGTCTATGATGTCCAGTGGAGCAGGGGGTTGGTGGGGGAAGGCATGGCTACATCAGGGATTGTGCAGTAAGCTCATGTTTTTTCCTCTCTGCCGAGTCCCTCTCTGGAATCTGGCAGCTTTGCATATTTCTGATAGTACTAATAATAGCAACGGTAACAGCTGCAGGTTTCACCCAAGCCAGCACTGGCAGAAAAGCTTTTGCAAAGGCTCACAAAATGTCTCGTTTCTGAAATGACCGAAAACAGGTTTTGGATCAGTGAGAAGGCAAAACCAACAGTTTAGTATGTTTTTATTCCATAACCCCAAGCCTTATGAGAGTGCAGACATTCAAAGATAAAAAGGCAGAACCAGTGTAGGGAATCTGTTTAAACAAACTTGCACATGCCGGAAGCACAATCCTTGAATGAAAAATTACACTGCCACCAACTGACACCCTGTTTAAGGTAATCTCATTCGTACTAACACTGGAAGTGATCCAGCTTACAATGAAGCAGCATTGTACAATGGAAATCTGTCTTGTACAGGAAAACATATGCTACAGCCAGAGAAACAAATCTAGCCATTGGCTGCCAGAGACTAGTTCTCCAAGATGCACATGGGCTGCTAACCATTAATGTGAAGCATAATACTAGGCTATGGAGACAAGCCCTACAATAAAGCGATTCTAGTTTCTACTGTTTAAACAAAACAAAAAAAAAAAAAAACATATAAGAAAACATAAAATACCTCACTGTAACATTTTTCAGCAGGACAGCAGCTTCCTGAAACAAGGAGAAAAGCATCAGGACTCCACGTAATCCCAGAGAATCGCCCCCACACTTTGTTCATCCGTTTAGCATACAATTAGCAAAGCAGAAAGCAATGCCCTAAGGGAGGGTGGGAGGAAGCATCTAATGAATAGGAAATGCCTAACTGATTAGGAAGGCTATGGACTGACTAGACTTGGGCATTTTTTCATGCTTCACAGTGATTAGAGTTTAAAAGTTAAGGGAAGATATTACACTTCCCTAAAAGGATTAGCAAAAGACATCACAAACCTCCACTACCTATCACCTGCCTCACATCTTGCAGATTCAGCAAGGGTCATCAGTGATTAGCCCCATTTTGCTTATCTTGTGAAATCTGTGTAAATGAAACTGTTCAATATACACTTGGAGAACAAAAGCAAATCAAAATAAAAGGAGTTTACAAATTATATAGATAGTTTATCCATCCATCCATTATTCAACCTTCTATATCCTAACTACAGGATCACGGGGGTCTGCTGGAGCCAATCACAGCCAACACAGGGTGCAAGGCAGGAAACAAACCCCGGGCAGGATGTACGCACGCACACACACACACACACACACACACACATATACCAAGCACACACTAGGGACAATTTAGAATCGCCAATGCACCTAACCTGAATGTCTTTGGACTGTGGGAGGAAACCCACGCAGACAAGAAGAGAACATGCAAACTCTATGCAGGGAGGACCCAGGAAGCAAACCTGGGTCTCCTAAACGCAAGGCAGCAGCGCTACCCACTGCACCACCGTGCTGCCCTAGATAGTTTATGATCACTGATAACATATTCTTCCGGTCATATCTCAGTGATATGTGTGGAAAACCTGGAATAAAACGTATACAGTCAGTGCATTTACATGCAGTTTAATAGCCTGGCAAAAAGGTTTCTAAAATGTCATGGAAACTCTTATTCTGGTTAGAGAAACTGGGTTAACACATAGAGATGTCTCTGACAGTAACTCAGTTATTTGGTTGTGTAAACCCTTAACCGGGTTACAGTTGTCTGTGCATGTCCATTGTACTTTGTTTCCTGCACATGTTTTTGTGTCGCACACTCTTTCAACAGGCACATAGAACAAGAGAAATATTGGGGCAATTATATTGTTCTTTCATCTATCCATCCATTATCCAACCCGCTATATCCTAACACAGGGTCACGGGGGTCTGCTGGAACTAATCACAGCCAACACAGGGTGCAAGGCAAGAACAAATCCCGGGCAGGGCGCTAGCCCACCGCAGGACACACGCACATACACACCCCTACACACCAATCACCTCCTGTTTGAAATAATCTGTCTCGTTATTTCTGAAATCGCTAAACTTGTGCTGATAAGCTGAATGTACAGCGCTAAGCTCAGGAGCACAATCTCAGGAGCAGTGTTGCAGGTAACACGTTAAAAAAAAGTTAAAACGCCTTACATCGTCTGATTACTTTTAAAAGTAACTAGTAACCTAATGCAACACTTATCACATTGAAGTACAAATATCTGCAGTATTATTATCCCAAAAGAGTGTGCTGCATGCAATCCAGTAAAAGAAACTTTAAAATTTGTCACTGCTCTGGACATGTGAAGGACGTATTTTCTAATTCTCTCTCAAATTAATAAAACACTTTTCATCATTTTGATATTCCTGAGGTGGAAAAATGTATTAAATTTAATGAAATCTTAAGATGCACTGCTCTTTTTACACTTTATTGGCTCAAATGTCACTGAATGAGAATTGTAGTGTAAACGCTAAATCTACCCTAAACAAGCTTGTGGTTTGGCAGTCATGTTGTTCCACATTTACTTTGTTAATTTGGGGCAAAAGAAAAAGAAATCTTAAGCAAATCTTAACCAAAGCAGACGAGTCCCAAATGTAGAATACTGAATAAACATCCTCCCATCTATCCATTTTCTAACCTGCTGAATCCGAATACAGGGTCACGGGGGTCTGCTGGAGCCAATCCCAGCCAACACAGGGCACAAGGCAGGAACCAATTCAGGGCAGGGTGCCAACCCACCGCAGGACACACACAAACACACCCACACACAATAGGGCCAATTTAGAATCGCCAATCCACCTAACCTGCATGTCTTTGGATTGTGGGAGGAAACCCACGCAGACACGGGGAGAACATGCAAACTCCACGCAGGGAGGACCCAGGAAGCGAACCCGGGTCTCCTAACTGCGAGGCAGCAGTGCTACCACTGCGCCACCGTGCCAATTAATTAAAAAATGGGGAGTTTCTTTACACAACCAACACTCATACAAAAAGTAGTTCCACTATGAAATGTGAATACCTGCCTGCCCTCTCCCTAAACTACAAAAAGAAAGTGTCCTTGATTGTAACTATTTTAACTTCTAATGTCCATCCAACTTTTTTGCTTCAAGAACTTTAACTGTGACAAGGTCACAGAAGACACAAGCTTAAAAAAAGAAAATAATATATGCAGACTACAGAACATGAACATACATTTATTTTGGCACTTATTGCAATTAAAGAATAGTTAATACAACAGCTTGGAAAAAAGAAAGTCAGTCATCTTCCAACCTGCTATATCCTAACACAGGGTCACGGGGGTCTGCTGGAGCCAATCCCAGCCAACACAAGGCAAAAAACATACCCCGGGCAGGGCGCCAGCCCACCGCAGGGCACACACTAGGGACAATTTAGAATCGCCAATGCATCTAACCTGCATGTCTTTGGACTGTAGGAGGAAACTGAAGCACCCAGAGGAAACCCACACAGACACGGGGAGATCATGCAAACTCTATGCAGGGAGGACCCAGGAAGTGAACCCGGGTCTCCTCACTACAAGGCAGCAGTGCTACCATGCTGCCCCAAAACAAAAGAAAGTATACCAGTCAAAGTTGAAATTAATCATTTTTTTCCAAACACAGTAGTCCTTCTTTATACTGCAGCAAATGAAGGCGGTGCTGCTGGTATGGTGTAGATACAGTATATAGTTGATTCCAAAAGTATTCAGACCCCTTTGCTTTCTGCACACCTTGTGTTTTAGATTTAATTTGAAATAGATAAGCATGCTATTTGTTACACTTAATAACTCATAATGCCAAAGCACGTTTCCAGAAAGGTTTGCAAATTAATTAAAAATCAAAAATTTAATGTAATATTTTTCTTCTTCAGTACTTCACTTAGTATTTTGTTGAACTGAATGGTACTGCATTTCGGCACTAGTTGTATACTTCTTTTATTTATGTTTGTTTTAAGTTTTCTTCAAAGAAATTACATAGAATTCTTGTGTACAAGTTACTCAGAGAAAATAAAGCTCTGACCTTGAACTGTAGTTGTCCCGAATCACTTGCGATTCTGTTTCAATGGAGCCATTAACTCCTTGGCATATCATATTTGGGGAAGAGACAACCACATAGCTTCTGTGGTCCCGTTTCCTACTATTTACAGCACAAAAGCTCATTTAATGTCACACTGGGTTTAGAAAAGCAAGCCTAACTAAGTGACCTTGAGGTTAGTCATCTCCTGAAAGATCAAAGATTTAGGTAGCAACACCAGAAGTTTTGCCTGGATGATGAACAAAGGCGGTTTGTTTCATCTGTTAGGTTGTTTTTTTTTTTTTTTCATCTTGTCATAAACTGTGAGGATCAATGATGCTTAGCAGGGGCAACCATGGAGGCTGCACAGGCAGGATAAAAAGCATAATTATGTGGAGTAGAGTTGGGAAAGATGTTGATATTATTGAATATCATAGAACATTTTCAAATTTAGTTTTATGAGCTGCATGCTACAAGGCATTACAAACAAGAGAAGATAAGATACAAGAATGTTGCACCAGTTTTCTTTGGTTCACAGTAAGCAAGAAAGCAAGAGATTATTGACGTTTTAGGACTCTTATCATGCTCATTTAACTGCTGGCCCTAACTCATGAAAACCTGAACACTTGTAAGGATTTCATCAGGATTTGGATGCCCAGAGAAAGACAGAAGACCATAGCTACAAGCCAAATGTGAGTTTTGCCCTATTTCCATTATTTGGCTCCAGATGTGTACAATTTTTTTTTATCAACGTTGAATGAACAGCAGCAACAATGTCAGTCATCTGAGGCCAGGAGCATCAGGCACCTTACATGATGTCAGCGTACACCAGATTGAGTTGGCTTCGGCATCACAAGGGCTGCCCACAGTTCTGATATTTGTAATGTTCATGAGCAATTTGCTGGATGGGTTAATTCCTACCTCCACATCACCCCCAGCTCATCAAAAGACCACCATAACTTTAAGGATATTTTAAAGATAGGTAACTGGTGTCTAACTATAACATTTATTAGAATGCACCTTGATAAATTACTAGCTGTTCTCAATGATATCTAACAATAGCATTTGTAGAAAGTGAGTCAGTAATTTTCTAACTTGCTTATTCGTGAACAGGATTGTGGGGGCTACAGCCCACCCCAGCCAGCACAAGGCTGAAACAATTCCCTACACAAAGCTACAGTCCATCGCAAGGTGAACACACACACTAGGGCCAGTTTAGAGTCACAAATTCACTTAACCTGCATGTCTTTGGACTGTGAGAGGAAACCCACACAAACATGAAGAGAACATGCAGGGGGCACCCTGTCAGCAGTACTGCCCTGCTTGTAGAAAGTGAATTTGAAAATGATTCAAATTTTGCATTCTCCTAAACAGTTTTAAGACGTTGCAATTGAAAGCAGTCACGAAAACTCTTTTGGCACAAACATGCAAGCTGCTTTATTCAGAGTTTTGCAAAGCTAATTGTCATAGCATAGCACATACTTTTCTGCTCATGTCATTAAGTATGATGACAAGTCTGCCTTTTTAAAATTCCATCTTGAAGCTGTAAAGCTTTGTACTGATTGAGTGAAAAGCTTCAGCCATTACACAGAGGTATACAAAGTGGACAATGCTGGTTATTCAAGAAATCTGTCTGGAAAATATGAATCCCAACAGGGTCAGAAATAATCAAATTTATAGAGTTATATCAAAGAAGGTAATTGTAGAAATGGAAGCTTGAACTATTAATTACTATCCAGTCACAGCGTAAGTTGTTGACACTGAAAATACTCAAAAAAAGCCAAAGAAATACTCACTGATAGTTATGTCTAAATTGTGTGTGCAGGATATTGAAAGGATCATATGACAAAATATCTAAAACATGTCCATTTTCTGAAAGAAATTGTAGCAGTGCACTTTTGTTTATGACAGAGGGGGAAGGTGATGGTGATTCCTGCAACAGTCTGTGGTTGAAGCCTTTGAAGTGCAGACAAAGTCATATTGGCATGGAAGGAGCTGGTCATCCTGCTAGATTATTACATTTCCCAGATAACCAAGCGTATTTCATAGTAAAGTAAATATCAATGGTAATTAATTGCTATACCAGAGAAATTCATAACATATTTCTACCAGGTAACTTGTTAATAAATGATTATTTGAAGAGTTGTTGCATACACTCTGTCCCAGAACTTTTTAAACTTTGCAATGTATTCTATCGATTTAAAACCGTAAGTAAAAAAAGCAAACAACCCAAACGAAGGCATTTAAACACATTCCAAACATGTGTACGTCTGGTTATCCTGTGACTCTGAATTGGCCCGAGCATGTATATGTGTGGGCTGTAATGTATGCTACAAAGTACCGGGGTCACTTTCAGATCTAATGATGCTAAGATATGCTCTGACCTCCTAACATTTAAATTGGATTTAGCAGTAAACATGGATGGATAGACGTTTTCTGTGAGCTAACGAGAGAACATTTTGGGAAAAGAATAGGTAAAACATTAAAATAAATGCATAATAGGGATCTTTCTGAAAACAATGTCTTTAATGTAATCAATCACAATAATAAGGCTGTTTCACTTTATTTTTTTAATTTCAATCAACTGTTTGCATTATTGTACTAGGCTAATTTACCTATTCTGATCTGACAGCAGGAGAAAAGGTAAAGCAAACACTGCTCTGCTCTCCATTACTCATTACTGGCAGTATTTATCTCTCTTTTATATAATTACAATATTAAAAATGCAACAAGTTTACATTTTAATAAGACATGCTATAAATGGCATGCTGGACTCATCTAAGTCTCATACAACATGAAAATCTTTGAAGCTACAAAAGCGGATTGAAAATGAGGTCTTCATTAAGGAGAAAATATCTAAGTATCCTTTTTCTATACATGATTTTTCCATTATAGTGTTAGACATAGAAGAGCAAGATACAAAGAAGAGAGTAACTAAACGTGTAGAGTACACCCGTTCACTCCAGGGCACACTCACATAAACACTAACTCAGTCACTCCTACTGAGTCAATCTGAAGTTGCCAATTAGCCTAACATGAATTTCTTTAGAATGTGTCAATCCAGGAATCGAGCATGGAGTCCAAAACCTGTGAGACAGCAAGAATAACCACAGCACTATACTCATGCCCTAAACAGAAAAGTCATTTTCAATAACGATAATGTTTTATGGAATCATTTACCATCAATGATCAAAGGTTTAAATGCAAACACAAAGATGTAAATATATATATATATATATATATATATATGGCAATAAAGTTGGAAGACTTAGATAAAAAGCAAGCAAGGTTAGCACAGCACTAGAAATAATCGTTCAATAGATTAAAAGGTGTGATTGTTATATTTCATACACAATATATAGAAACTACAAATAAGACCAGACATTAAAGGAGAAATTCAAATGAATGCATATCAAGAAAGGTACATATTCAGACTTTAGAACTGGGATTCCAGTTTTAAAAACAGTTTATATAGGGATCACGGTGTATAGAGTTATTTGGGGCATTCAGTTTCAGAACACTGTAGGTCTGAACTTTCTCCTTGAAGAGGATTCTATAGTGGACAGGTAGCTAGTACTGTATATATTAGCAAGGTAAGGGCCTATCTATGCTGTTCAGTGCATATCACACCTTTGGCAGATGAGTTTCATATCTAGAATTCCAAAAATCACTGCTCAGGATTCTCGAACACAAATTTCCTTTTAAATAGAATCATGAAACCAGAGCCCCTGTGAAACGATAAACATATTGTGTCTGGTCCAGAATTAAACTTGAGAAGCTAAACAGCTCTGACACAACATTGTTCATTGCTCTCCTCTTTATGTGTATAAAATGTAGCCTACTGCACAAAGGTGACTACAGAGCTTTTACTACTATGTAATGGTATCCCAGCCAAAATAACAACAGCCAAATAAGACAAGAAAACAACATTGTTTCATTAATGGTGCAAATAATAACCAATATGAATCAAACTAAAATAAAACTTGGCTCTCAACATAGATTCTCAATAATATCAGTAAATCTGGGCCTGTAATTTAATTAGTTATAGCTTTCATATAGTGTATAAAAAATACACAGTCTTACAACCTGTTAACCAACTGACAAAAGCTTCCATGTGAAGAAGTTGTACTAGCACAGCAGGGAGAGGACAAGGGCCAGCAGGAAATACTATATTCTGTCACTGTGCTCACCAACTTCTACAGGATAGTCCATAGACAGTGACTGCATGATGCGCTGCCCAAGCACCCACTTAGTTCAGAATCATAAGTTACTACAGAATTTAAACAGCCATCATTTGTCCAGGACAAACAACACATGCTGCCTTAGAAAGGCAAACTGTGTGACTTGAAAGGAAAATGCTGTTATTTTCTTTTTTCTGTTAAGAGGTGACAGTTGTTATTCATATAAAGTTACACAACAATTAATCATACTGACAAATGTATACAGTACTGTATTTTAGCAGGGATGTGTGGCATTACACAGAGTGGAATAAAGATCAGGTTCATTCACTAAATAAATTTCCCAGGGGAGAAAAAGTTTGGCCATTAACCAAAATTTTACTGACTACACCCACCGTGGTGAGTAATACTGTATACCTGTGCCAAGTCCCAAAATGCCTCCTAGAGAAATCTCCCTAATAAACCACGGGTGAAGGCATTAATTTTGAAACAAAATATAGCCTACTGTTTTTCATATATTTTTGCCTCTATACATATGTATGCTATATATACTACTACAACTATCTACCTGCATAGATATGAAGAGGGAGAAAGAGAAACAAACCAAAAGTGAGGCAAAGTCAAGATCATAAAGACAAGTCAACTGGGACTCTCTTATACCAATTTGCCTTTGTAAAGCCTCACTGTGACTGTTCCTATCATTAACCAAGTCAGAACTTTTTTCTTTATTTTAGTAATACTGCTGTGGGTTGTTGCTTTTTTTTTTTTTTTTTTTACAGTATTTATGTTATTTATCAAGCTTCTGAGAAAATACTACATTTCCCCCTTGGGACAAATAAAGAGCCATCTATCTATCTAATAGAGCGAGAGAGAGAGAAGTTGGAACACATTAATAAAGTCTTCCAGAGTTTTATCCACAGTATGGAACAAACAGACTAGCATGACACTGGCTTAAACAGTGTTGCACTAATAACATCACATAGTGCAACTTCTGGATATACAAATAACAATAATAAATATGGCCCCAGGGCCTCCTCTCCCAGTGAGGGTTCAGGAGTATAAATGGCCAAAGAATCTGCCAGAAGGTATTGTTTTGAGTACCAATCCTCAGTTTAATCTGGAAATAATCAGGAAATAAACAAGACTTAACAGCCCCTCCCAGCTTAAGCCCAATGATGTACCAAGTAGGGATGTCATTGGTGCTGAGGTTCATGTGCCAGAAGTGTGACCAACCCCAAGCAGAGAGACTCTGGGGGGGGTGGCATTAGGGTTGGGAGAGTTTGAATTAGGGAGACAGTGCTGTTTTACTGTTCCACTGTGATCCACCATAAGTACAACATTTATACAGTGTGTGGGCACAAGAGGGAGCTCCCTAAACACCTAACACAACCAGGATCGGACACAAACATGAAAGGCAAAGAACCTTTTATTGTGGGAAACTCTTCCCCAAACATTTTCCACCACAGCCACAAGTACAATTAAGCACAGGCACAATACAGCACAACTCTTATCTTCTCGCTTTGTCACTGCCTCCTCCATGCAAGCTTTGTCATCCTCATCCTCCCAAACCTGGCTCATTGATGTGAGGAAGGCAGCTACTTTTATCTAATCCATGAGATTGCTTCCAGTGATATGACACTGCAGCTCCAAAGCACTTCCGGGTGAGGTTGGAGCCCTATGGAGTAGGGACTCCCAAATCCCACAGCTCCCCCTGTTGTCCCCCACAGGACCAAACAAGGCTGCACCTCAGGACTACAAGTGCTACAAAGGATGGTCTCATGACAGGCTGTAGTAGCACCTGGTGATCTCCCAGTGGACAGTGAAGTGATACCAGCCATATTTGATATCACCCATCTAAAGTATACATTTTAAAATTGATAAACTTTTGATACTTAATTTTACAAGATACTTATTTGTGACTTAACAAGTCCCACCAGATATAAATATCAGGGCACAAAAAGCTTTAAAAAAAAGACTTGAACAGGAAGATCAAGAGATCATGTTCTACAAAGTATCCACAAACCATTCATTCAACTCAATGAGTATAGGGGGTGCTCTGTCTCAAACCCTGTAAAACTACAGCAGTCTATACCAAAAACTGTCTGAAGAAAACAGAAAATGGATAGCATGAGGCTAACCAGAGCTATGGGTCATTTCCTGGTCTCTTCACTGTCAACATGGACTCTGCATGTCTGAATTGATTCTCCTTCTAGATTCCAAAGATTTGATTAAGAGACTAATACTAAATTGGTACTTGTCACTATCCAAGCAGAGTGTACATATTGTCCCCTTTTCAAGTTAAATTTGTTTAGGCAGACTTTTTTCTTACATTCCAAACTTCTAAACATTAAGTTGACTGGCAATAATAAACTGGCACAAAGTGAGTGAATTTGGGTATGTATGCTGAAGCCCCATCAACTGGTCTTTGTATAACGAGTTTAAAAAAAAAAACTGAAACAGTAAATGAATGAAAACATTAACCTGGTGTATGTATGTAGGTGGGTTTACAAAAAGATGGACTGAATTTGCAGTGATGATCCCTGCTTTGCTAGTGCCAGATGTTTCGTAGAAAAGCTTTGCCTCCCCACAATACAGTATTAGGGAAAAAGGTCTGTTTATAGGTCCTGAAGTGTGTTGTGCTGCTTAGCACAATTCTGATAAGCAGCTGCAGTGTGTCAGCAGGGGTGGAATGAGGGAGAGTTTAACAGGTGAAGCACATTCTTAGGAATTTGTTTACACCAGTCATATGAAATTCATATCATTCTTTCCACACCAAAGAATAAAAATCATATTCCCTTCAGAAACCACCCCAGAAATTTCTCAGGCACATTTTTTCCTATATCAACTTTTCATAATTTTTTCCACCTGTCTTGGGCTGAAAATCTGCACCCCTGTAAACTCCTTTTCTATTAAAGTATATTTTGTTCCTCTCTCTTGCTGTCTCTTGTAGACTTCTTCTATCTCTGTGTTTAGATGGTTTATCTCTCTTAGAGTCTAAAGTCCCTCATCCCTTCCCATCTCACTGTCACATCTGTCTTTCTCTCTCTCCTCATTCCTTCTTTGGCCTTCTGACGTTCCTTCTTTTTCTATTGACTTCAACCTCTCTTTTCAATTTTCCTTTCTCTAAATAAGTGCATTCCATTCAGTTGGGCATTACTTTCTCTCTAAGGTTTACCAAGTTCCTCTCAATTTTCCATAACACTCCCTTTCTGCAAACTTCTCACACTTCTCTTTCTCCTTTGTTTTCACAAAGAGGTTGTGACATTCAGTTGGACATTACCTTTTCATCATGTTGCATGCCTCGGTCACATGGATAGAGCAACATAATAACTTACATATTTGTAGTTTTCCCTCACAGCCCCAGCAACCTGGTTTCAAAACTCACCTGTGCTGAAGTTTGTTTGGATTTTTCATTTTCCAAGTGTGTGATTTTTCATTTTTCGAGTGTATGTGGGCTTCCACCATGTCTCATTTAATATCACTGAGATGTAAAGGTTAAAATGATTTGCAACTCTGAATTAGCCTGAAATGTCTAAGTGTGGGTGTACCATCCCATCCTGAGTTGAATCTTATCTGGCTGGCTTCAGCTCCTCAACCTTGTAACACAATGAGCAGGTGCAGTAAGCTAATGGCCTGATGTACCAAAGTATTAGGCCTATTAATACTTCTTTAAATTTTTTTTCTTTCATGTTTCTCCTGTTTTAAAGATTTCCACCAATATCAGAATATGGGAATACATTCATAATTTTATATATTCTTCAAAACTCAAACAAAAGTAAACACAGATAAAACTAAACTGAAATTAAACTCATAGTTGGTATATTTCTTATAACATATAAAACATTTAAATAGAAATTATGCAAGCATACATTTTCTAACTCAATTAAAATCATGATTCTCAGGAGACACTGTCAATCTCAACAGCAACTGGCACAAAATTAATTTGGAATTTCAAATAATTTTGTGTACAGACTCACCTTACATCCACTTTCTATCTCTAATGTTGTCAGACACCTTTAGTAGTAAAAATTATGTTTCTTATTATTAGCAGTCATCAGAATTAACCAGTCATTCACAAAATAAAATATGGACCTTTGGAATTTTTTTCAGTGTGGCTAATTACAATAAAGTGTTGCTTTCTTATTTCATTTGTCACAAGATACTTTGATGGAAAATCCACACAACACAACAGCATTGTTGCTAATAAGTTTTTCAACAAAACACCATAAACATATCATAAAAAGATGGATGATTAATAGGGTGGCATGGTGGCGCAGTGATAACGATGCTGCCTCGCAACAAGGAGATCCAAGTTTCCAGTCATGGGTACACCCTGCATGGAGTTTGCATGCTCTCCACAGGTTTCCTGCTGGTGCTCCAGTTTCCTTCCATTGTCCAAAGACATGCGGATAAGTGGATTGCAGATGCTAAATTGGCCCCTGATGTGTACGTTGACCACTTGATGGGCTGGCAGCATTTCAAAGGATTGTTCCCACCTTGCGCCACATTATTTGCTGGATTGAGATTCAGCTTCCTGAGACCTAGCCCTGGATAGCAGGTTTAGAAAATGGGTGGAAGGATAGATGATTAATATTTAATGTCTACACAATCCTTATCCAAGGCCCAGCAATGTAAACTTTGTAAAAGAGTGGAGAGTGCATTATGCCTCCCTAATCATGTCCTGTTAAATTTTAACTAAAGCTAACAAAAATGTCCCTTATATTCCTCAAGTCAGATATATCTGATGAAACACAGGAAAAAATAAATAAATATACAGTAAATTAGATGGTCTAGGTGGCATTAGTAGCTATCTCCTTTTTGTGCTTGTAAAACTGAGAATTTTAGTGGCTGAAGCCTGCCGTGTAGAAATTATTTTTAAAAAAGTTCAGAGCTCCAAAATAATCTGTCTTGTGTTTAAATTTTAGACTGCTGCCCAATGAGCGAGGATCTAGGGCATGGATGTAAGCAACAGTGACAGCACATGTGCCTATCAAGGGCCTGACATACACTGACACCCTTTTGAGCCACTATCCTAAACAGTACCACTTTATCTTTTAATGTCAAACAAAACAGTTGTTCAAACTAAACACGTGCTTAAAGAAGGAGAGAACATATAAATGCCAGAAAGGAGGCTGTCAACAGTAGGTAAACCCCTGAAATCTCCAGTGTAACAACACTACTTTTCACTCCACCTTATAACAGGCCCCCCATGGCAACAAGTTGAGTGCTTTAAGTCCTTTCTATGCAACTGCATTTGACCATCTCACAAACCATTCGGAGTACACACCCCACCTCCTTTACTTGATACTGAAATTCTTTTCCATGCCTTGGTCTCTATTGCCTAGACAACCACAACTCCCTCCACAACAAACTTTCTTCCCACCTCATTAACAAATTACAGATTGTTCAAGAAGCTGCTGCCATTATTCTGACTCACACTAAATTGTTTGGCTCACATGACCTCCACCTCTTTACCCAAAGCTGGCTTCATGTCATGGATTTGTCTGGATTTGGATCATCTTCAAAACCTACTAGGCAGTAACAGAGTATTTAAAACAAACAACCATGAACATATCTGTGAAGCCAAAACCTCCCCATCTAAAATTAGTGATATAACCTTAACTTACTTGGCCAGCCACATTAATTTTTGAAGCTCCCACTACCTGGTACTTTTTTTATTCATGTGTTCTCAGGCCTTCTTTTTTTAATTGATTTTTTTTGAGGGGAGAAAAAGAACATTCCCTATGATCAAGTCTGACTTGTACAACAAAGAAGATAACATTACAAACAATCAACTCAAATTTAGCAAGACAAATTCAAGGAGGAAAGAAAGGGAGGACAGCCAACAGAAAGAGTAAATCTTTAAAAACTACAAAAGAAGGGAGAATGTCCTTTCCCCCAATATAAATGTTTATTCAAATTTTTTAAATAGATCTTTCCGTATTTTAAAAAAGCTTTGAACAGACCCTCTAAGTCAGGCATGTCAAACTCACTACCATTGGTGGGCTACTTCGACTGCAATACGTGCGTCAGCAGACCGCACTGTAACAAATACTATTATACAAAGTTACTGTAGCTTTCTTTCCAATACTGAAAACTTTAAAAAAATGTAACACAAAGTTTAAAGAAAAGCAATTTATTTCCACACAATCTCCGTACAACAGCGTACAATTAGTCTTAGCCTTTTAGCTAGGTCTTTATATAGGAGTCTTACAGTGTGAGATCTATTTCTTTTGTCCAGACACTTGGCATCTCTTGTTAGTAACCAGTTCGTCAATATCAGGCTTGAAATCTTGTGCAGCTGCAACTTTTATGAGGGATGAAAGGTGCTCGACAGTAAGTCTTGAGCGATGTGGGGTTTTGGTAGCTTTCATTAATGAAAACAATTGCTCACAAAGGTAAGTGCTTCCGAACACAGACAGTACTCTCGATGCCAACTTACTGCACATTCAAGGGTGGCAGGTAAGCATACAAGCCTGGCACACCAACTTTGTTGTATTTTGCCTTCAGAATAGAATCTGACTGCAGTTCAGTCAACTCCATTTGGATATTCTCAGGTGCATTCTCAACATTGTAAGAGTATGGTGACCTGTTCGTGTGAACTGAAATCGTGAAAACGCTCACTGAATTCATTGCTTAGTAATTCAAGTTGGAAAACAAATCCTCCAAAAATCTAATTTTACTTTATTAAGTTTACTTCAAAGTTTATATTGTAAAATAAACCGATATGCAAAAAGCCCCCTGATCTGCACTAATTTTACAAACTCAAAATCGCAAAAATTTGTTAATAAAACTCACCAACTTCTCGCATTCACTTCAGATCTTCAGCTGTAGTCTGCACCGTTTGTTACAAGACTAGCACAAAATTACATAAAACCAGAGCAAAAAACATGAATATATGCAAGCTATTACTACTCGTGATGGTCAGTTCTGCCCAGTGGCCAGTCTCAGCAGCCCGGCCAGTAGTGTAGTCTGCCAGACTGCTGCAGCCTAGCACTTCAATTATGACATGGCGGCTCATTAACTTTGGTCAAGGTTCTTGGGTGGGGGGTGATGGTTTGGTGGGTGGGGGTAGTGTCATGCCTAGGGTATCAAGGAGCTAATACCGATACCGTAATGCCATGGGAAAATGCGCTTTTGTCAGAAAGTGGAAGTAAGAATAGTCAATAAGTAACGCCAAAGATGCAGAATGATTCAATCACAAATGGTAGTAATCATTTTGTACAAGTTTAGTGCTAACTAGGATCTGTCATGGGGGCCGCCCAGATTTCTATTGACATGCCTGCTCTAAGTAACAATTTTTGTTTTTTTTCTAATTTCAAATATGGAACATCAGATATCCACTGACTTATAACAGGTGAGCAGGGATGTTTTCAGTTAAGCAAGATACAGTAAGTCTACATGCTAGTAGTGCGATTGAATGAATTTGTCCTTCTTCACTTTAAGCCCATCCAGAAGTACACCAAACACAGCCGTTAATGGGTAAGGAGTGATTGCGACACCAAGGCTGTCTGAGAGGCATTCAAAGATGTTTGTCCAGAATGATGTTAATTTGGTACATCCCCAGAACATGTGGCCCAGTGAGACTAGAACTAGATTGCAAAATTCACAGGTTGGATCTTGGCCTGGATACATTTTGGACAATTTTAAACAAGATAAATGTGTTTGATAAAAGATTTTAAGTTTAATGATTGAATGCTTTGCACATATAGAGCGAAAGTGTATTCTATGCATGGCTGCCTTCCACTCCTTTTCTGAGACGTATCCTGGAATCTTTGAAAGGAAGGCACTTTATAATTGTTTTATATATTATTGAGATGCTGTTATTGAGTCTGAGTGCTGCCTCTGGAATAGAAATGAGGGGGAGTGAAGTAAATTGGGCAGTTTCTGTTTTGGAAAAAAGTTTTTGATTTGCAAATAGTGGAAAAAATGTGTTGATATGAAGTTAAATTTGAATTGCTCATACAATGCAAAGGCATTATATATAAGTGTTTTAATCCTGGATGTTCTCCAAACATTAAATAATGTGTAGGTTTGAAAGGTTAGGTGATTACCATGTAGAAGTACAACAGATAAATGCTTCTTTGCCTTAAAATGCCTCCTGCATTGGTTCCATGTTCATAGAGCTTCAAATATATTTCCAAAGAAATGTGGCAGTTAAAAGTTAATGCAGTTCTCTCTTAACTTTTTATAACAGCATTGGAAAAAAGGCAAAGTACATTATAAAGTTTTAACATTGGAAAAGAAAATAATAAATATAATGGTGATTCCACATTTTTCAAATATCTGAGGTTTAGGAAATATGCAATATAAAATTAGGTTCATCACATGAAAGTCCTGGTGTTGCTAAGCACTAGTGTTCCAGCTACAGAATATACATCCACCTTAATAAAGTACAAGTGTATATGCGTGTGTGTATCTGTGTGTCCGTCCGAATACTAAGTCTCCGTTATATGCCATTTGGTATGGGATTTGTAAAAGCAATGCTAATTTTTGTTATGCATTATCTGTTGGAATGTAAAAGGCAATGCACTTTATTACGACATGCATTACAAAAACAGTGCACTCCAATAGATGGTGCAGTGCAAATATTAATGCTGAACAAGTCCAACAGAGAGTAACTGTCAGATGGACAGATATCAGCTTATTAGATTTCAAACCATCTTAGATGGGTTGCAGAACTGCTAACATAATATTCTCATTATCTGCTTAATTCTGTTCAGGGTTATCCAGGAAGCCCAGGCCACAAAGTAGAAAATGTCCCTGGACAAGACAACAGTCCATTGCAGCACCTGCTAACACCCATGCTCATAGAAGCTCTAATTTGTAACTGCCATTTAACCTAAAAGGCATGTCTTTGGAGATTTAGGAAGAAAATCATAGTACCCAAAGGAAACCACTGGCAGAGGTGGGGGCAAAGGATTCAAAACAGGACAATAAATCAGCAAAGCAGCAGATTTATAAAAATGAACCACTACGTTGTCCTCCGGTTTCGATTCCTATTTTAGAAACCTAGTGTCAAATTTTCTGCTATGTTAATTATTTACACATTGTGATCTTTTAGTGTTAGATGTGGAAGCTGACAGCTCAGTGTGCAATCTTATGGTATGTACTTACTTACGTATTATTTAAAAATGTGTAAAGCTATTCATCCACCAAAAATCAAACGCAATTAGTTCAGTTTAGGGTCACATTGGCCAAAGCCAGTCACCATTACATCCTGTCCAGTAAGTACCACTGGATGGGGAAATGGTCCATTACAGCTATTCATATTTACTTACCTGAAATATTAAACCAAAGTAACTTTAACATTCATCAGCCCACAATAAAACTGTTTATTTCTACAACTGGTGCTGACAGATTAGCAAGCTTTCATGAAGTAACACAGTGGGGATTGAAAAGCAACCCTGTTGTTTAGCTATTAAGCCGCACAGTGCCGTTAAGAGGGCAGGTTGTTATTTGTAAGCCATTTGCTCATTCCTAATGTGCCCACATTGATTTTTTTTACCCATTGTGCCACAGTGCAACCACTACAAAAAGTGCTCTTCTAAAATTTGTTCCCCATGAGAAAAATTACAGACTGCATGAAAATGCATATTTAATGTTATATTTTTTATCCATTCATCCACCCATTACTAAACCCCCTAAATCTAATTCAGAGTCCCAGCAGCCACAGCCTATCCCAACACAATGAGACACGAGGCAGAAGACTAAACTGGATGAGGTGCCAGCCCATCACACAACACACTCACTTACCCCCACTTATTAAAAATGAGAAACAATTCACAGCTGCCACTTAAACCAGCATACACTTCTCCAGAATGAACGAGGAAAATGGAGTATGTGAAGAAAGACCGAAGCAAGTTTGTTTAGTTTATTTCTTCAGTTAAACATTCTAATGACATCCAGCATTTAAGGCAAAATGCTAAGCAGTAAATATTACAATATATACATGACTTGACTAGTCTTTGTATCTGGTGGCTGGAACAATCAAACTGCACAATGTTAGGAGTTTTCTGGTCATTATCTGCTAAACACGGGGCCAACAGATCTTTTCCACCATTTTTATTAGGTGAAAATAAATATGTTCCTCCATGTTCAGAACCCACTTTCTACAACTCAAAGTCACTGAGAGCAAGAACACAGCTAGACCATAATATAAGCAAGACTGACAAGTTATTCAGTATACTTATTTTTTATTTATATCTATAATGTATGCCCACTTCCATTTTTGTGCCCGTGAGACAAAAGTAAAAAAGGTTGTTGCACCTTGTTTAGCAGCACTATCAGACTCTGGTCACAAACTCTTTTTCTACTGACGATGTTTACCATTCTAAGATTCTAATGCAGAGAGCTTGTGTTTTGCAGAATGTGCATTTCCCTCAAGTTATTATAAGAATTTATTTCCAAGGTACATTTGAATTTTCTATGTTATTGCTTATTCTTACCGCACTGAACACAGTTAAAACTACTAGGAATTTTGAGCCTGATTTGATTCCTGGCCAGTCTTCATTCTGTGTGGAGTTTAAATGCTCACCCCCGTAGTAGTACAAGTCTCTGGAGTCATGTAAAAGCATCACATGGGAAGGAACAATGCAGCTTTCAAAATGCAGTGTATTTACCTTCATGTTTTCATCCCAAGGCCAAGCAGTGATTCACAAGAAACAATAAAGGTAACCACACATTATTAAAGGACCAGTTACCGTCCAAAAATGTCAAAACACGTACACACAAAGAAGCGATTCAATCTAACAATTATTAACTCTTTTTTTATATCATTTTTTTGTTTCAATATATTTCTAGAAATCTTTTTCAGGTGAATGAGTGAAGCAGGAGTGATGCAACCTCAAGCCTGAAACTCTCTATTTCAAGCTGACATACTGGAAATAGAATTGGTGTAATTTCAGCAAACTTCTAAATTCATTTGTAGTTTTACCTGCCGTTTTAAAACAAATAAATAAATACATGTCTGAAACCCCTAAAATCTACAGTATATTCAAAAATGTGCAAGATTTCCTAATGAGTTATATTTAAAAAAAATTCTTAAGAGACGCAACAGTGTCTTCAGTGTTTTTCAGAGTTTCTGCTTTTATATTCTGGAATTTAGTCTACACTGCCATATTTAGGTCAAAAGAAGTTTAAGTATGTAAGACTTACAGTACATTAGTTAAAAAATAATTGTTAATTTCCACTGTGGTGAGAATTTCATTATGTAAAAATAAGGGTTTGTCATGGCACTCATTGGGGAGAAGCCCAGTGTTTAGCAAGTTTGGAAAGAATTGACACTGTCCTGAGAAACACTTGTGGACAACGCTCATATTTTAATAATTCATTTATCCATCCAGTCAGTTTAAAATGCATGAAATCTCACAAAATAAGGCCTACTGTGTCAGAAAAATACCGTAATTAAAAAACAAATATGATTGAACTAGAACATCAGCGCATTACTCCATGCTTAGGACTGCTGATACACAGATTAGCTTTGACTAATAATAATTTAAAAAAAAGAACAGCAATTAAAGAACATTCAGTAATATGAAATTTAACAGCAAAAGATTCCAAGGATTGAATATACAATAGTAACCAAATCTCCCCAATCCTGCTATAGCCTGGCAGTGTAAATTGACTGCCTGAATAAATGTCAGGCCTAGCAGTGCAAATTGACAGTTTATTTAATGAACTTCTGCATACAGGTAAGGCAATTTAAAAAAAAAAAAGAAAAAAGAAACTGCTTTAAATGACACAAACAAACAAGTCTAGGCTAATAAAATGCCATTTATGTTTCTTTTTCAAATTTAAGTCTTCACTTTCAGTTCCCCTTGTCTATCACACAATATTCCCCCTGATAAATATGTAATTCTTTACTCAATTTGCCTTGTAAGTCAATGTATTTAATTATGGGTATACAACATTAAGTCCAACAGTAATTCAAGGTGTCCAGAACGTCTGAATCCCAACACTTGCAACACTATTTCCCCAGTGACAAAGCATATTACATTTATACCATAACCTAATAAACTTTGAGGTAACTCCATAATTTTCTATGTACACTGTTAAGCATTTACTGAAGTGCTTTGATGTACTAGTGGGCTACAAAAGAATGCTTTGATTGGAATAAAAGTGTAAATCTGGTCAAGCACTGTAGACTCAAAATATTACCCAACTTGACATAAATATAATATTAGCTCCTAAATCAGATGAACAGTCTGAGTGTAGGGAGTGTAAATTTCACAATACTTGGAAGAAAAAAAATCTGTGCAACATCTAGTCTCCTGCCAAGAGAGAGAGAGGAAGCACAGAGAAGACCTGGTTCAAATCCCAAGCCAAGTCACTATGTGTTTGGAGTGTGCTTGTTCTCCCCGTATCTGCATGCATTTTCTCTTGGAATGTTAGTTTTCCTACACAAGTAGTTAAGGCGAATTGGTGGTTTGGCATGAGTGTGTGTAAGTGTGGGTGTCTGATTATGACCTGTGATGGCCTGAGATCCTGAGAAGATCTAGATCCTACCTTGAAATCAGTCTTGCTAGGAAAAGCTTTGACCTTTGTGACGGATGGCTGGGGCCCATGCCCGGCCGGGACACCCCTGCAGCATATGTTCCAAGGAAGCAAGCATGGGAAAGATAATATATCCCCCTGGACATCAGATGGCAGCCTCCCTGGGTTGCAGCGGTGTCTCGGACTCCCACAGGGCTTCATGGGAGTTGGAGTTTGGTGCAGCCCTGTTGGGTTCCGCAGGCGGTGCCAGGGGGTGCTGCAGCGGGAGCTGCTGGCCCCTTTTGGGCACTGGTTTCGCCACACCCGGAAGTGCAGCCAGATGTCGGCCACTAAGCACCTGGAGCACTTCCAGGTACCTAATAAAAGGAGTCAGCAACCACCACTCAGCAGCCAGAGTCGGGTGGAGGAGGACAAGGTTGCCTAGTAGGAGTGGTGTTGGAAGAAAGAGAGGAGTGTGGTGTTTTGGTATTGTGATTGGGCCTGTGTTGTGCCTGTGGGGATGACGGGGAAGATGTGCCCCACAAGTAAAGAAAATAGTTTATTTATTTTAGACGTGCCTCCCGTGTCTGTGTCAGGTCGGGCGCATATTTAGCGTCGTTATTACACCTTCCATTATCCTGAACTTTATAAAGTTGGTACAGTTACTGGATGGATTCTATCAAAGAAATTAAGGTGATCCAAGGCAATGTACACACTGTGGCCATAATGCAGGACTGGTAACACTACCATCTCAGATAGACTGAATGCTAATGCATCAATCACATTTACTCTTACATGCCATCTGAAACAGATGTTAAGAGTTTACAACAACAAATTTTAACTGAGATCAAACGCTATTGGTAACATTTAAGCCCAAGAGAATTGTAGTGCAAATAAACATAATGGACTATATAAATTCCCAGGTAGCCTGCCACGATAAAAGTTTTAAGCAAATTATTTAATTAATAGGATTTTATGGTTTTGAAAGGTAAAAATCATTCTTAAAATAAATGTTTAGAAAATTCTATCAGTGTAAATTTTCAGTTCTTGATACTTTATGTATTTTTTGATTCGGTTTCTAGTCACCATATGTTAAATTCTAATGCATGTTCAGTGTCAAAAATATCACAGAATCAGGAATTTCTTAGTGTAAAGTCTGCAGTACACTTTGACATTTCAATGATGTTGCGATGACAGAGGCAGACCAGACAACCTTTTTTTGCTATAATTTACAGTACCTGATTAAAGTGTGCCCTTTTGGTAGGACTTTGAAGAATGTTATCGGACAACAAAAATAACCTTTTCTACAGCATATGTAGGCAGAGATCTGTAGCTTTTCTAAAATAAATGAAGTTGGCAGGCTCCGTGTTATGTTACTGTTTGGGTCTGTTACCGTGAACTATTCCAGTAAAAAATTCTTCATATATCAAAAGCAAACATGACCAATATTACAACTTGTGCTTTGTTTTGTGTTTTTCAAGCTTCACCATGCTTTTCTTAAATCACTAAATCTTGCAGATAAAAAAAACACAGATTTAAAGATGCCTCTTCCACCATGTATGCAAGTACAAAGTTGGATATATTTTAACCTTGCTACTCTGCATACCTTTATTTATATTTAGCTGCATTCCTAGTCAACACTGGTTCGGGATTTAAAGACTTCTTTTTTCACAAAGGCCACTAAAACTGCTGATGTTTAGTATAGGTGGTTCTGTTTCCAAAAAGTCCCAATTTGAAATGATCATTTATAATTCATTAATGAGTGTCCATTCCCAATTTAATTACATGCCATGAAATCAGTCAATTGATTTAATGGATATAACAAAATACACCTATGTTCTTGTTCTAGAAACAATGAGACGGGGTAAAAATAGTCAAAGCTCATAAAAAGTACAAACCTGCATGAGTCAAATGTTAAGGACAATAAAAAAAACATTTTTTAAACTCAAACACCATGTGAATAATGCTCAAGGAAGGAAAGGGAGGGAAACAGGCAAAGACGCACAGAAAAAAAAAATCCTAAAATTGAATCACTACCAGGAATCTAACCGATACAAAAATGTTCCTTTATTAATGCCTGCAAAACCACATGAGGTGCACAGCTACGCACTGTTTATGTTCTTTAATGTCACTCCTACATTGTCTTACAGTCTACATATTTATTAAACACAGGATGAGACCCTGACACTTTCCATAAGTGTGTTTAGGCAGCTGTAACGCAAGTCATCCTTCAACAAAAATATTAAAGTAAAACACAACTGAAACGATCACATATACCTATGTACATGTTTATCGACACCTGTGTGTAATCTTGGAATTCTTCAGGATTCTGCCGGAGCTCTTGACAGCGAGTCCAGAATTGTCTTCTAGACTCCATTTGCTGAAGAAAAGAAAGAACCCAATATCTGCACTCACAATGCTGAGGACTCCTCCTCTTCAGCACTAAGCCATAGAAGACGTTTTGGAGACATAACACTCAACGCATAACACTAGAACACCTCCCAACCTACAAAATGCTAAAAGCAAAAGATGACAGTTATATTTTCTCTACAAAAGACGTCTTTAAAAACACCTGAAGAGGCCCAAAAAAATTATTGTAAAACACAAAAAGCCATTCAAAAAACTTGAAAAATGCCAAACAAACCCTGGAAATTTTCAGTGCTCAAATATGAATGTGCCCTTAGACTATTTTTTAAATTTATTTCAAACCAATCATACAATCATTCATGTTGTGTGTTTTCTTGTACATATCCAATTGTTTTTATTGTTTCTGTAGCCTGGTTCCATACTTTGTGCTTTGATCGACAAAGCCTTTTAAACACCAAAAGCGAGTACTAAAGATTTGACTTTTAAACTGAATATGGAGCTGCTGTCATTATTTACTTACAGCCAATACATCCGGCTACAACCAAATAAACAAAGTTAGGACATGGGGTTGAGGAGTGGGTGTCCAAGTGAAGACTAAATGCAGGGGCAATTTTCTAGCTAATGTTCAGTCACACTACTGACTATAAAAAGATATATATAGCAAATTAGGAGACAATGGAGATGGCAACAGGAAAGACATCAGACACTGCTGCAAACACTGCTGATCCCCGGGACTCCGGATGGTGCAATGCAGCTAGAACCTTTTTTTTATTTATTGTATATACCAAATTAAAACTGTCAGGTAAAATCAAAGTAGGTGGTGCGTCTTTTAAAGCAAACACCTCTTAGTACGTGAAAGTTAAAATCCTCTTCTGACCTAATCAAGAGTGTTTAATAATCAAGGGCCAACATTTTACCTTCAAAGAGATTTATCTAGTGCTTTCAAATTGCTATCTATGTCAAATCACAAGCCAACACTAGCATTATGTTGAGTTCATTACCATGAATTACAAACATTTTCAGCCTTAAGGTTTATTTCTTGTTCCTAGTAACAATTTGATTTTGCCAAAAGGAAACAAAATTTTACAACATTCAAATTCAAGCTCATGAAAGCAATTAAATATTGGTAAATGTCAATGCAGGAATAAAATGGAAACCAAGTTCAGCAGCAATCATATTCACATAATATGGGAAGACTTACAGATGCTTATAGACACAAACTAAAGCCTTTTAAAATGTCAACCATCTTTCTGTCTCACACAGATATTCTTCACACTGTCTATGCTGCCTTTGATTATGACAACTAAGTTCCTCCTGTGCAAGTACACATAGCACCACACGACTATTCGATATGTTGATGGAATAAGGCACATTAAATAGGAAAGAATTTCATGATGTTTAAAAAAACTGTACTAACTAATTAATTGACATTTTCACTGACCATTGAATGCTTGACTGAGAGAAACTATGATCTCACCTGCTTGAAAAAGACAGTGCAAAGGTAGCAAAAATAGACTGCCTCAATAACAACAAACTAGTGGCACTTGCTCCTATCTAAAATAAATGCTTTGACAGGCTAGTGTTGGGGCACATTAAATGTAATAGTAATATTCCAGAGAGTTTGGTCCACCTAAATTTCATATACTTTCACAACCGATACACAGACGATGTTACATCTTTTACATGTCATATCATAGTGTATTGGTAGTAAAATATGCAATTTATTATGGGACCCCAGAACCACCATGTCAGAAAAAATATATATATATACACACATTATATATAAATAAAATCAGGGCTTCCTATCCCATACATATGACAATTTCTCTATTATCTTGTACAGTACGTATAAGTCATACATGCAAAACAAAATTACATCAAAAAAGTGTGGTTCAGGGTTAGTTCATTATGCCATACAAATTACTTTGCAATGGTTAATGCACTTTGTTTCATTCTCACTTCAATAGGAAATATTCAGATCAGTACAAGTGTTTATAATTATTGCACATTTAATAGGAAAGTCATGTGTCGGTGGCTATTTTAATGAAGAATCTTTTAGTGTCATTATTCAGTCATTTATTTTATTAGCCCACATCATACAATTCTATGTCAAGGAGAGCAACATTGGTCATCTCCGGATGGGAAGCAAGCCGATTGCTGGGCACAAGCATGCATTTACAAGGGATCTGTTTAAAATCATCAGTCAGGTTAAGGGCTCCAGGGAAGAAAGCCTGCAGAAAGAAAGTGTCTTTTATATTGGTTAGAAAAGAAAAATGAAAGAAGAGGTACTTCTATGAAGTATTTGTTAAAAAGTGTGAGGACACCTATGCAATCAAGGCATTTTCTTTTCATTTTTGCTTTGATCGTCTTTACAAAAAATAATGTAGTTGGCTTCCACATAAATTATGTAATTAGATCTTACTCAATAAAAGCTGAAAGGTCAGTTATAGAGTGTACACTTTTCATCTCCACTTAATAAAAAAATAATAAAAAAAAAATTTCACAATGAAAAATGTTTTTAAAGCAAGAGAAAACCACATTTCAATATGGCTAAGGTACTATTCAGTACTTTGTAGACCGATAATGAAGTTTTATAATAGTATATAAATAGTCCAGTGCCACACTCTTCTGCAACATACAACCACAAAATTGTACAAGTAATTAAAATTTAAACAGTGCGTTTATTTGGAATTTAAGAATATCTGCTTGAGATTTTACTACTTTCTTCCTTTATGCACAATTCAATTTATTCACTTTTCAGGCACAGAGTGCTTCAACAAGTTCTCAGGCAGAACACAAGTTTAGGTTTTACAAATGACTAAATACAGAATTAGTATGCATAAATATACGGATTTGTTAAAACACACAGAACACAAAGTAGAAAGTGAGTAACATAAATGGAAGCCAACAATACAGATCAATTAATTAATTGTTAAACTATGGCCTTTGACAACAAACAGAGAGAAAAACAAAAACTTCACTCAGCAGCATTTCTAGAGAAATTAGTCAATTGTAAGGGAGAAAGTCAAAGGCAAAGTCAGACACAGTCACAACCCTAGAGAGTTAAGCCAACTGGCCTCCCAATCCCTCCTGGTCACCTCATGGATCAACCCTCCTGGGATGAAATTCTATGCCTGGTAATTGTCCATATGGAATTAACATGTTCTCATCATGCCTCCAGTTAGTACTATAGCTTTTCTTCCACAGTCTCAAAGATCAGGTTGGGTTTACTGGCAATTCCATATTGGCCCCTGTTTGAGTGGGCCCTCTGATGGACTGGCATCTTGCACCCAAGACTGCTGGGTAAAACTTTGGCCCCCTAAAATGGAATAAAAAGTTCTGAGAATGTAATAATATGCTTATCTGCTACCACTGTTTCCACTAAATGAAACAATCTTGTCTCCAGTCACCAATCCCAGAAAACTATGTAATGTCTCTTTAAACTGATGTCACATTACACAACGGGCAATCACAGCCCATGTCACATTTACTGATCGGGTGCCGATCTTCCAGCCCAGTAGCGCTTGCCTCTTTCTAAAAGCCAATAGTGTGTCGCCTGATGAAGCTTTGCTTTACAAAGGGTTAACAGCTACAATGAGATCAGCAGCAATCCCTGCCCTTTACTTCTTTTTTCCATTCTGTTATTGTATGTAAAATACAAGGCCTCAGGCACACAAGCTTCTCATCTGCTTGCAAGGTTCAAAACACACATGTTCCTTTTTGCTTGTTGTTACATTCTATGCATTTTACATCCAGATAAGCATTTATTGTTTCATTTGGTTCATAGCTGTCTAGTGTACATAGCACACCCCTCCAACTAACGAGAAAATCAAATAGGTTTGATTTTATCCCAGCCAGCCACACACTAGTTAGTCTCAGTCATTAAACATATTACTGCCTCTGACTGTCTAAGATTATGAATAAAGACTATGACTGCAAATCACTGGAAAGCCATCTAATTGTGACACAGGATTAAGTCTTGGACCCAATATCTTGGAACAAACTTCCAGCCATAATATACACCACTTCCATGCAGTATCATGTAGATTTTTCTCTGCTCTAGCCCTACTTCCTGCAGCGGTCACCTTGTTATAGAATATAAAACTTCATAAGTTTTACTTTTTTGTTAAATTTTAGACTCATGCAATACCGTAGAGCCACAGCCAAACAAGTTACTGCAAATTTGTGTTGGTGTATTTTTTATTTTTATTTATTTTTTTGCAACCCTTTAGTATTATCTCTAATTAAAATCATAACTGCCTTTGTGATATGTTTTATAGTTTTTCTGACTTCGATCCTCTCCTCTGAAGCAACATCTGGGATTAGAATTTTGATTGGAAACAGTTGTTGCTGTACTCAATCACAATACAAAAAAAGTAAAAAGTCTTTGGTAAGGAGATACCCAGCTGCACTCACTCATATAAAGAAAATGTATGCATGGTGTAGCATTCCAAGTGCGTTTGACGACTTCAAAGTTGGAGCATTTTACATTTTTTAAGGTAATTCAAAGAGTCATTTATCATATTTTCTTATTATATACTGTCATAAAAATGTATAAAATTAAAAAATAAAAAAGGGATAATGTAATGCAATTGCATGTTTTAGTAAACCATGTTAAATCCACTCTTTTTAACCCTACCATACAATGTCATGTAGTTAATAACGTGCCCCATCTAGGCATGTTATGTTGTGGTGGCTTTTACCGACAGCTAAGTCCAACACAAAAGATGTAAAAATGGCTTTAACTATTGTCCTACTGTTAGTTGTGGAGGGGCTATGACTAACTGTATCTCAAAATAATTAAACATTAACATTTTTGAATGAAGTACCCAAGGGAGATTTAAAATGTCTGTTGAAGTCTCAAAGTGTCAAGAGTAATACTGAATCATTATAATGTGCAAATGATGCAACCGTAAGGTTACATATATTTAGTGTAACAAACACCAAATGCATATTTGTTCATTCTATGCTTACAGAGCAAAACTTAATAGAATTCCTTTTATCTTACATTAATTTCTGGATAAGTAACTTTTTGTCTTTTTATTTCCCTAATACTGTTAAAAGCGCCTTCAGCACAAAATGGAGCCATATAAATAAAATGCATTGTTTGCATATTTTTTATTAATGTACTTCAAGCAGCAAGAGAAGTGAGATGGTGTACCAGCACCTTGCACACTCACTTCTCCAGGCGTGAGACTAACTTGTGCTGGAGATCTATTGTGTCAGTAGAGGTAACTGTTGGAAGAGTACAAGAGAAGCATATACAACCTGACCTCCTCTCTCACAGAATATTTCCCTGTAATGAGATACCATAGGCAAGTTTGCAAATTCACCAATGCTTTTTCAAGGGGAGTTTTTAAATTTTCAAAAATTTGCATAAGTGCTGTATTTGAGTTATTTCAATCAACATTGAAGTTTCTTGACAAATACCCTTGAGAAATAACTGCCAAATTTCATCAAAATCATTCCAATGGGAGGCCAAGTTGTTTCATGTTGACAGAGACATAGAGAAATGGAACTCAAAATAGGCATTTTATACAAATGCACCTAAAAACATTGAAGAATACACTAAACGTAAGCAGATTTGTCTATAAAGTCATTAAAGCATGCATATCCATGTTCTTTTACATTTCAAATATGCTTAGGTTTCTCAGGAAAAAATACAATATCAGTTGTACCTCTATGAATGGTATCTTTAGCAAGCATCATTCAGTAATAAAATATAGGGTACAGTATTCTGCGAAGCAAACAACTTTTAAAATTAGAAATGGCGCATACGTCTTTGAGGATATAGTTAACCTTTATAAAAATGGGCAGAATGGAAAAAAACAACAAATATAGTTTCATATTATTTCATGGGCGGCACAGTGGCAGATTTGCTTCCCGAGTCCTCCCTGTGCTGAGTTTGCATGTTCTCCCCATGTCTGCGTGGGTTTCCTCCGGGTACTCCGGCTTCCTCCCACAGTCCAAAGACATGCAGGTTAGGTGCATTGGCGATTCTAAATTGTCCCTAGTGTTTGCTTGGTGTGTGGGTGTGTGTGTGTGCTCTGCGGTGGGCTGGCGCACTGCCCGGGGTTTGTTTCCTGCCTTGCGCCCTGTGTTGGCTGGGATTGGCTCCAACAGTCCTCCATGACCCTGTAGTTAGGATATAGTGGGTTGGATGATGGATGTTATTTCATCAGTAGTTTGGTGGCAAAAGATCTCAATTAGTAATATGATGCCATGTTCCCTTTGGTCCCTTCAAAACTGTGCAACTAATCAAACAATACTCAATAACCTTTGGTAAGCCTGGCAAGGTTTTCCAAAATTAGCTTTACTGTATAACAAAATAAGAATAACATGATCCTCAAAAAATTCTTTCTATATTACCTAGTCATTAAAAAAAAAATCATTGCACATTGATCTTCTGCAATATTTTCCCAGGTCCTGTACAAGCCCTAGAGGACAATCCTATTTCAGGATTTGAAACAGGAAAATGTTTTTTTTTTTTTTTTAAAGCAAGCAGAGAAAGCCCTGACATGAAGAGCTGAAGTCGTTTCATAATAAAATTGTTTTATATATTGTAGCTAGAGATCCACAATGGGAGAAAATGAGTCATGTACCTTAAAATAATTTTTTATTCTTAACGTTTTTGACAACCTACAAGGTGTCATTTTCAGAGGAAAATGATTAGACACACAGGAATCAAAGACAATATATAGCAAGTGAAGGGTGGGAGGTGGTTTAATAAGGTGTGGTTTGGAAGGTGTTGGTCATAAAGTCTTTTTTATTATTTGGATGTTCTTTTTTTGTTAAAAGCTTAGGAATAAAAAACTTAAAAGATATGTATCTTATTTTCTCCCTTTGTGGATCTCCAGCTACAAATATGCAAACCGTATCAAAAACCATGGCTTCCATTCATATATATTATATATTAATGAGATTTTAATATTTATATATATACTCAGCAAAAAAAGAAACGTTCCTCTGACTTTCAGTAAACTTAATGTGTAAATATTTGTATGAACAGTAAAAGAGTCAACACCATAAGACAAACTAAAAATGTTTCACAATGTGTCCCTGAATGAAGGGTGGCCACTAGCTGCTTGAAGTACTGCAGTGCATCTCCTCCTCATGGACTGGACCAGATTTGTCAGTTCTTGCTGTGAGATGTTACCCCACTCTTCCACGAAGGCACCTGCAAGTTCCTGGACATTTCTGGGGGGAATGGCCCTAGCCCTCACCCTGAGATCCAATAGGTCCCAGACGTGCTCAATGGGATTGAGATCCGGGCTCTTCCACTGCGAGGATGAGCAGCTGTCCTTCCTGTCTCCCTGTAGCGCTGTCTTAGGCGTCTCACAGTGCGGACATGGCAATTTATTGCCCTAGCCACATCAGCAGTCCTCATGCCTCCCTGCAGCATGCCTAATGCACGTTCATGCAGATGAGCAGGGACCCTGGGCATCTTTCTTTGGGTGTTTTTCACAGTCGGTAGACAAGTCTCTTTAGTGTCCTGCGTTTTTAGAACTGTGACCTTAAATGCCTACTTTCTGTAAGCTGTTAAGGTCTTAACGACCATTCCACAGGTGCATGTTAATTAATTGATTATGGTTAATTGAACATGCATGGAAAACATTGTTTAAACCCTTTACAATGAAGATCTGTAAAGTTATTTGGATTTTTAAAACATTATTGTTGAAATACACAGTCCTGGAAAAAAGGAACGTTTCTTTTTTTGCTGAGTATAGATGCATACATATAGATACACTTTCTTATTAATTAACCTTTTCTAAAGTAGTCCTAGTAGTACTAACAGGCGCAATTTTAATTTCTGAATTTCAGTTTTCAGTTTTGAAATTCCACGTCTGCATTACAAAACAGTGAACACAGACGGCAGCTGGCAGTCAGTTCCAAACTTTTCGCTTATCTGATGAAATGTACAGCTGTTGGGTCAACATGAACTCCATACCACTAAGAACCAAGCTCAGTCAAGCAAAACACCTCCATGGATGGTTTCTCTCATTATCTCTTCCCAGTTGTATTACAAAGATTTTCTTTATCTTGGCAGATCACAGCAAAAAGAGTTTTCTTCATGTTGTTGTAATATACAGTGTGCTTTAAAAGCTTTTAAACCTTCACCGCTATAAAGGGTTTTTTCCGCAACAGAGCAAAACCAACAGACCTTGCATTTAAAATTGGTCTATAACCATATAGCCCAGGAACTTGAATGATTTACTACAGTGTGGATCTGACAAGATATACAGTACAGGCCAAATGTTTGGACACACCTTCTCATTCAATGTGTTTTCTTTATTTTCATGACCATTTACAGCACTCCATCACTCTCCTTCTTGGTCAAATAGCCCTTACACAGCCTGGAGGTGTGTTTGGGGTCATTGTCCTGTTGAAAAATAAATGATCGTCCAACTAACCTGACTTCTGTACAACACAACTGCTGGTCCCAACCCCATTGATAAAGCAAGAAATTCCACTAAATAACGCTGATAAGGCACACCTGTGAAGTGAAAACCATTTCAGGTGACTACCTGTTGAAGCTCATCGAGAGAATGCCAAGAGTGTGCAAAGCAGTAATCAGAGCAAAGGGTGGCTATTTTGAAGAAACTAGAATATAAAACATGTTTTCAGTTATTTCACCTTTTTTTGTTAAGTACATAACTCCACATGTGTTCATTCATAGTTTTGATGCCTTCAGTGAGAATCTACCAATTTAAATGGTCATGAAAATAAAGAAAACACACTGAATGAGGAGGTGTGTCCAAACTTTTGGCCTGCACTGTACGAGGTGTGGCAGAAAAGTAATGAGACTGGCAACACTGCAAGCGATCTGGCAACGCTGCGCTGTTGTCCTTGATAGAGCACGTGTATCAGAACCCTCCCATAGCTCAGTGCGAGTTTCAACTCCTTCCGTTAACTACGTGATTTTTGTGACTGCTATTAGCCAAGTTGTGTTTTTGGTTGTGCATCACGCAAAATGGAACAGCGGAATTTGGAGCAACGTTGTGCCATTAAATTTTGTGTTAAGCTTGGAGAATCGGCAAGTGTGACGTTTGAAAAGTTTAAACAGGCCTATGGGGAACATTCTTTATCCCGAGTTTAAGTTTTTCAGGGAGGACTTCAACTTCGAAAACCAATGAAAACATCGAACGTGTGAACACTCTTGTGAGATCAGACCGCCGTTTAACATTAAGAATGTTGAGTGAACAGTTAAATTTGAACAGATTTACCGTTCATCAAATTTTGACTGAACATTTGCACATACGAAAGGTCTGTGCCAAAATGGTGCCGAAAAACCTCACAATTGAGCAGAAGGACAATCGAAAAAACAAGTGTCTTGATCTTCTTGACAGAATCGCTAATGAGCAAGATTTCTTTAGTCGTGTGATCACAGGTGATGAATCATGGATTTTTGAATACGATCCTGAGACCAAGAGGCAAAGTCAGGAGTGGCACACTGCAAACTCTCCTCGACCAAAGAAAGCTCGAATGAGCAAATCGAAGATCAAATCAATGCTGATTTGTTTTTTTGACAAAAGGGGAATCGTCCACATAGAATTTGTTCCACCAGGACAAACTGTCAATCAAGTTTTTTATAAAGACGTCCTTGAAAGGCTCAGAAAAAGGGTCATTCGCGTGAGACCAGACATTGCAGACAAATGGATGCTCCAGCATGACAACACCCCATGTCACACTGCTCTCTCCATAACAGAATTTTTGACCTCAAAAGGCATTCCTGTGGTTCCCCAGCCCCCTTATTCACCTGACCTCAGTCTGTGTGACTTTTTCCTAAACTGAAAAATGTCCTCAAAGGACGTCATTTCGGGACTTTAGAAAACATCCAAAAGAGTGTAACGGACATGCTGCAGACCATACCGGTTGAAGACTTCTAGCGCTGCTACCAACAGTGGGAGGAATGTCTCCATCGGTGTGTAGCTGCCCAAGGGAACTACTTTGAAGGGGATAACATTGATGTTTGAAAAAAATAAAAACTTTGGTAAATAAAAAATCATTACTTTTCTGCCACACCTCGTATATCTAAAGATGTTAACATCTAACTTGCTATATACTGTACAAAGCATTATGTGGTTGATTTCAAAGTAGGGGTGGGTATATATTTGTTTAGTTATGGTTCAAACTATAGTGGACACCCCACTTACATGAAAATCTATTCCTTCAGGTTAAAGTGTTGAAGAGAGAGGAGCTATATTTTAATTTTCAACTACTGGGGACAACTATCTGACTTAACAGATGGCTGCTTCGTGGAAAGCTTGGCCCTGCAGTTGCACAATCAGTTCCATGAAAGCATAGGCTTGAAGCTCATTGACTTCTTTAGCATGAGGAGTACAGAAAGGCTCAGCAAACATCACTAGCCTGTTTCAGCACTACAACACTAATATCACCGCAGCCTAGTGGTGGAGGCATCGGACTTGAAACCTCAAGGCTGCCAGTTCAGCCTCATCGTCTAATTCACTATGTTTCTTACTATTATTTTACAATGTCAGTTTTTCACATTTTTTCAAACATATTACTTTCAATTGTCATCCAATATTCATTTTATATATCTGGTGTGCACTATAAGAATTCACCTACAAAAACAAAGAAGATTTTATTATACTGTACTCTAAAAGTAGTAGTACTTGTATATCATTCACAATAATGAAGACAGGGAAAAAGGCATAAATGCTCAAACATTTATGTCTCTCTTGCATTTATTAATGACAAAAAGCGGTTCTTTGCAATGGCTTCACAGCAAAGAAGGTATGTAAAAACACTCCAAGGCAGCCTGTGCATTTAATTATTCTGCATCTTGCAAACAAGCACTTACCTCATATAGTGTGTCACTCGGCTTCCAAGTTCCAACATTTTCTATATACAATGGTCTGTCAGAGTACCCCCAGGGGCTCTTCAGCAGTTTTTGCATTAATGATTTATGCAAACATCTTTCAATGTCACAGCACTTTCCTAATTCTGCGCTCCCCCCCCTTACTCCCAGCTTGCCTGGGAACTTCTGAAGGAGGTCTTAAAGCCTTAACCACAACGTTTGTGCTGCAAGAGGAAAAGCACATTGTATTCATGGTATGAGAAAGGATGAAGAGGGAGCACACATTGTTTTTATTACATTGGCCGGGGCTGCACAAGTATTTGGAGTGTTTATGTCAATTATAAAGCCTACAATCTCAAGGAACATGCCAAGACAAAAAATCTCCAATTCCATAAAACACGTACCCTGGGTAAAACATTTGCTTTACTAAAAATCATTCTATTCTTGCAGTCTTTTTTTACTCTCATGGGAACCTTGTAATATACTGATCTTACAGGAGAAACAATTTACTGTGAAAGAAGCAAGCTAAAATGACAATATCAACACTTTTCTTTTAGGGCCCCTGCCCACAATTTAGATGGAGTGTTGTAATAAATAGGTAAAAAAAAATGGTTGCTCTGCGTCAATCAAATGTAAAATACATTAACCAAGCAGCACACTTTATACTAATATGCTTTGACAGCTTACAGTTTAATGGCCTATGCAATATTTTTCTTTTTCGCTGTGATGCCTTATCGCACTATCCTTTTTTCTTTTTTAACAATGGTTTTCCTCAAAAGTATCCCCAATTTGCTAATCTCATAATCTGGTTGAGAATGCCTGAGCCTTTCATAGCAGCACTGGGCAAAAAGTGTAAACCAACCCTGGACAATATGCCACTCAACTGTAGGCCACATTCACTCTTTAGCTCTCACAGATACCCAGGCAGAACACATTTGGAAAATTAGGGAAAAGGGCAAAAAAAAAAACACCATTGACAAGTAAACTCAACACATTATATGGTTACTGTTACATAATGCAAACATAATGTGGCTTAGACTTATTTTTTTGCTATTCCAAAAACACTTACATGAAACACACAGAGCTACATACTGTAACATGGAAAGCAACAACAACCACAGGGACTCTCAGAGTATCAGAGGAAAGCCATGTAAATTAAAGCTTTAAAATGTTAACTTTACTGGACTTAAAAAATACAGTCAGAAGCAGGACAGGAAAAAGAAGTCTTGCCTTTTTCTCAAACATAACTTGGGCCATATTGGAGCAATGAAGCTTTCCTCAATCGACTGCCAGCACCATAATCAGTAGTTTATGAAATCAGATTTTATATAATGTTAATAGTTGACCTAGAGTGGAAAAGCAGGGTCATGGCTTGTAAGCCTATTATCACATCTTACAAAGAAGATAATAAGCAGGAGGCTAAATATGTTTCCACAACTGAGTAATGGGGAACAGAAACTACTTCAGCAACACAAAGATGCAATCAAGGATCTGGTCTGGAACAAGGGATAATTAACACCATAGGATTATCACTTTGACATATGATGCACCAGTAAGAAAAGCATGAAACAAAAAAAAAGAAATATAAGATACTATATCCTTTTCTTGTAATTAGAAATGACAGGCAAATGACTCCTCCTCTCTTGACCATCTCCAATGCTACACAGACATACTAGAACTTTCCATTATCCTCACAATACTATTGATATCAACATAACACAATTTTCCTTGTTCAAATCTGTGTACAGGTATAATCTGCAGTTTCAAAGCTGGACTATAGAAGAACCAGGTAAGCAATGAAGCATCATTAACACAATGTAGTTTTACCTTATATGGCAACTTTAACCGCAAATAACTGAAAACTATGTAAATCAGTAAAATAAATTAAATATAATAAGTACATAAAAACAGTCCTTCCTAATTAGATACACTATAAATAAATCAATCTAATTTGCCTTCATATGTTAAAACCGGTTATATATGATGAGTGACAATAAACCTGCTGTCACAAATCCTTTGAAGTGAATTAGTCTTTGATTGTGACGTAAACCTGTTTAACATGCAGGCTCTAAAATATGTACATTCTCCTGTGTGCCTGTTTAAATATGCATGCAAATCACCAGAGTGCAATTTTCACAGTATTTTCAGGGCATTCTCATCTAGAATGTGCCTTTCATGCTCTAAATAACACCCACAGTTCTGGGTTTATTGACAGGTAAAACAGCCCGCTTACAATCTGCTAAAAGATGAAAAGCACCTTTAACAATCTTGAATAAAACAAAGGCTTTGCTAACAGCATTCTGTTTATGTATGTGTTAATTTCGACATCTATTTATTTATTCTCGTACCAATCAATAGATTACTATGCACTGACACATTATATTAATTCAACAACAAAAAAAAATACATAATATAATGTAGATTGAGTGCCTGTTTATCTTATCATTATGAGGAATCGTAAAAGTCTCAATTTAAAACTAGTCTCCAGATATTTTTATATTGTGTGCATTTGTAAATACTAATTTGACATGATGCATTTTATTGGATATTATTTTATGCCACCCTTTAACTACATGTGTAAATTGTGTAAGTGCAATGAGCTTCTTTTGTTTACTAGACTAGCTTCCTCCAGGTTCACCATCATAAGAGAGCCAGAGACAATCCCAGCAGCAGCAGCAGACACAAGGCACTCAGGGCAGCAGTTAATGCAAACTGTTCTATGTAAGAGATTAGATAGATAGATAGATACTTCATTAATCCCAAGGGGAAATTCACATAATCCAGCAGCAGTATACTGATACAAAAAAACAATATTAAATTAATTTTTTTTTAAATTAATCATAATAACCAATATAGTTCTGGTTATAGTTAACTGGCAAAAACAAATACATAGAAATTCTACCTAAGTAGTACTAAAGAATAAATCTAAAAGCTCCTTCTCTGCATTGACTTTTAAATTTCGGCTTACAAACATCATATAACAGATCTTTACATTGTAGACATTATTTAAAAGATCTGAAAAAAACTGACAACAAATATCCTGCTGTAGTTGGTGTACAACAAAATTCCTCGACTTTGTGTATATATTCATTCATCCATTATCAAACGCAGCAGCATCTGTTGCTAAACTGAAATAATCCCTGATTAGGGTGTAATAAAATGGCATGTTTCACAATATTTTAAGGTATGTGTGATTTGAGAGTCCTGAAAATATATTAATCTATGAAAAAAAAAATTGCTAGAAAATAAGCAAAAAGTCAAGGCAAACTTTGAAACTTTCTGCTACTAATGTAACCATAAAACAATTCAAAAGAAAGCCCAGCTCAACAACTGGCTCTTGGTTAAACATGGACAGTTTTCAGACTTGTCTATGGAGCGTTCTAGCTCCATTAGTCTAACATACAGCACAGTCAGTCAGGTAAAAAAACAATCACACTTCTTCTGGGCCAAACTGAAGTCAACTAACCTGCATATCGGTTTGGGGGCAGGGGGGTTGCAGTGTACCCAGAGAAAACACACATTAAGATAAAGAGGATAAACAAACTTCAAATCAACAATATTCAGCTCTGGATTAAAACCCAGGGCTCTGAAGCAAAGAGGAGGCAGCTCTAATTACTACATAATATGCTTTATGCATCTATTTTAACCAGTTTAGTAAGTTTATGTATTGCCTTTCACAATTAGTTGAGAGTACATTACACCCTTCACAGCAAAACCTGCCAATTTTTTTACAGCATTGTGAAACAGTGGCTTAAGCATCAGAATGTAAAACGCTAGCTCATGTCAATTTAGTCTCCCAAACTGACCCACGTTATGTACAGAAGGACTGAAGCATAGCGATTGAAAGATAAACTGAATAAAAGCATTCCCTGCGTAAACACGTTACATTTAGGCATTTGGCAGGGAAAATTGGTGAATAAAAATGACAGAGCAAAAAGCATTTTGGAGAGCGGACATCAACACCTATTTTTTTCCCAGGTCTTAACCCTGAACCATTCTGTGTCAAAGCGGTCTTCTGGTGTTTGTTTGTAAGCAATTTGTCACATCAATCAAACAGTTTCTCGATGAAATGGCTGATGCGTGAACCAAGGTTGCCGCAGGAGACAGCATAATTAGTTGTAGCTTTCAACAACTGCACTGAAAATAAATCCCCAAGGAACAGAGGACTAAGATTTTTTTACTGTAGAAACAAAACTAACAGTCCATACCTATCATTTTGATACCGTGTCCCTCAGTTTCACAGTTAAAATCGCATCTAAGCTTTTACATGTAAACGGATTATTACAAGCGTTAAGTTATAAACTTGTAACGATGCAGTTTTTTTTTTTTATTTCATGTTCATGCACTAAGTGCTATGGGAGCCTAAGAAATCACAGATCAATTAAATACCTGAGGTATGAAAAAAAACCTGTATGGCCCCATTAAGTCCCTTTGGTACCATTCCGATTCGTGCATATACTCAGCATAAAGGATGTAGTACAAAAAGTACTTGGATTTTTTTTTAAAATATCTTTCGTTTCAATTAAACTGCCCTTATGTTAAAATATTTACTTTTCTAAAGGGTATTCACAGTGAATTACTTCTTTGAGTTCGAAAAAATAACATTTCTTTCCACTACTCTCTTGAATTCCTGGACAATTTGTATATGCATCTTCATCGTAACCGCTTATCATTATAATGGTAGTCTGCATTAATGGATAACTGGTCATCTTTAGTGAACTGATTTCGGGGGCTCATCCATGCGACGTCGTCCCGGGTGCTTAGTGGGAACTGCTGCGTCTCACGATTGGGCTTCATCCTCCAGATGTTTAATTGGCCGTCTCTCGTTTCCATGGGTAACCCAAAAGTAGCCAATGAATGGCAATCGTTAATGCAATTAAAAGAAAAGAAAATGTGTCGGCTGACTAGGAGCTTATTTTCATCCTTCAAGCTGAACTCCACAGAGCTCCTCGGTCCACAGCAGTTTGGGTTCTGGCCCACTCTTAGGTTCTTCATGCCTCTGCGACTCCCACATTCGCCAGCTAAACCCGACACCGCCACTTTTACGCACCAGCATACCGTTAAGAGCAGCTGCCCGAAGCAGCGATGAGTAAACTGCACTTTGCCACACCGCAAGCAAGTAGACGCGCTCTCACTCATATAAATTGAGTAACACGTTCACACGGGATACTTACCGGTAGACGTATAACACCCTCTTTCCTTTACGGCTCCAGGTACGCCAGTTACACTCCTTTGTCGGTTTCCACTAAAGTGGAGGGGAGGGTGTTGAGGCAAGGCTGCTGACGTCATTGGGAGGGCGGGGTTCGAGCGCTTGTGATGTCACGCGGCGACAGAGCCTCGGATTTCAGACAGTCTGAGCGAAGCTATTCGTGTGGTTCTGCTATTTCAGATATTGCTATTTCTATGAAAATATTACAGTGACGGTAAAATGCAAATTGATGAGAGAGAAGCAAAAAGAAAAATGTGAATCCAAATTTGTTCCCGTGTAAATGTAAAATGTATCCGGTGTAAAATATGTTAAGATTTCACTGGGCATGAACTAATCGACATCATATTTGATAGCGTGTTCATCTCATATCTTTAACAAAAAAATCCGGCTTTAACCATCATCTGTTCTCTTAGTTAAGAAATAGACAGGCGTTTGTCTTGACAGCATATGTAAGGCAGAAGCCAACTGGGGGTGTACTGGCGGCAAATCACGGGGCATATTTACACGCATTCATACCAGCCACAAGAAAATTCCTACTTTGGAAACGGAAGTCGTATTTTAGTATTATAGCAAAACACCTAGTGCAATTTATGATGATAAATGTATAAACAAAAAAACTATGCACATCACTATGAAAAGTGGAAGAATGAAAGTGCACATATCATAGCTTTCCAAAACAAAACTTAACAATACACGTGTCAAATCCAGTTTACGGACAATGAAACACAGCAAAATCGGCAGTTTCTGCGGTTTCATACACTATATAGCCTATGCATAATAATTTTACCAATTATTTCGAACCCGGTTAATCAAATTCAGGATTGCGACAGTCTGGAGTATTTATCATCATTCGTCCATCCATTTTAAATCCCCCTTGGAGCCGAAGCCTCCCCCATAACTACTGAATAGAACCTTGAAGATGATGCCACTTCATCTCGGAGCAAGTACAATATGACTTCACAGTCGCTGCTTAATGTAATCTGCATGTGTTAACACGCGAAGAACCTGCAAACTTCGCACATCCATTGTCCTAGTTGGTATTTCAGGAGCTAACCACGGCGCCATCCCATAGTCCAAGTGTTAATTTAAAACATCAAGGAGCACCAGCTTCGAGTATTGGTCACTGCTTTGCGTTGATGGGCTCTGCCATCTCACAACAATAAATTAGTTTTGAAATCGAAGGATATTGATCATTTCCATAAAAAGGCTACATTTTCACGGGAACCTTCCGTATACATCTATCTATAACCCTAATTTATCTGTTTATTATTTGACTTAGGAACGCGTCCTGTGGCATACAATTTAATCTGGTATTTTTTGATCGATAAGGACTAAATAAATGCATCGACTTTACTTGCATCCACGACTTCGTGACTCCGTGCTGCATTTAGTTTATTTATTGAACAAATCGAACTACTGCCTCTAGAATGGGAAGAGGGGAGTGAAATGTGTTTTCTAAACGCGCATTTGAAGCGATTAGGAATGTGTCCGCATGGTGTGTCTCTTAAAAAGGACAGAGTCTTATTTGTATGTAAATAAGCCGCGCTGCGGGATGCGCCTTAGCGAGTATCTGGTCGGCGATCGAAACGTGTCTGATTCCACGTCTCGAAGAAAAAAAAACATTTTTGAATTCGTCTTCGCGAGGCAAACTCCATTTTAAAGCTATCTGCACAACAAAGCGACAGTGAGAAACATGAGAGAAATACATTGGAGGGCTTAACTTTTTGTTAAACTATCTGTACGGGTATTATTAGAAGGATGACAGAAGAGCTAATAAGTTGGAAAGATCAGCAAGTCCATGCAACCCCATTAATGAGTCCCCATGTGTAACCTCGAGGACGTCATTTGCTGTCGTTGGGCAAACTGGGTAAACATGAATAGCTCTGCAGAAAATGCCAGGACACTATATAAAAGTTGTTAAAGTGTCTTGCTTTGCACTCTGAGTTTGACCCCTTATTCTCAGGTCTCTAGTGGCTGCAGGTATTTTTGTTAATCGATCTTTTCAAATTGTGACTGTAATCCAAATCAGTCAGGCTTCAACAGGGGCCACTCCACATAAATGGCTCAATTTACGGTTGTCTACACATTATGGCTGTCTAGAGCTACTAACATGTCATCTGTTTTCATCCTGCTGTTCTCTGCCTTTGACACCAGAACCTACCTGACCTTGGCATCACTGGGACTACCCTCAGGTGGTTTGAGTCCTGTCTCTTGGGCAGATCCTACCATGTACCCTAGTGAAGAGATATGTCAAGAGTGCTCCAGGCAACCACAGGAGTGCTCCATGATTTCTCACTATACACCTCCCAACTAGGCCATATCATCCTGTCCCACTGTTTCTCTTTTCAGGGCTATGCCAATGGTACACTGAGCCTGTCTTTCTCTCCAGAGGACCACATCTCTGCATGCCCCACTGGCATTCCAACCTCGATGAAGTAACACCATGTCCAACCCAACCAGGCAAAGATGCAACTTTTTGTTATCCCAGCTTGACCGTTTATTCAGCACTCCATCTCTATTCAGCTCTGCTCCTTATCATGAACACCTGCCAAGTCAGTATGCAACCTTAATGACTGATGACCAGCTGTCCTTCACTGACCATGTTTACAATTGTCTCTTGGTCTTGCAGATTCTATAAAATGTTTGCAAAGATCAGACCGTATCTAACGGAGTATACAGCACATCTGCTGGCTCAGGATTTGGTCTTGTCATGTCTGGACTACTGAAGCACTCTGGACATGCATCACCAAGCCACTACAGGTGAGTCAAAATGCAGCGGCACATCTGGTGTTCACCTAGCCGACGAGGGCTCGTGTCACTACTCTTTTCAGATTACTACATTGGCTCTGTGTGGTGACACATAACTTAATAAGTTCAAATCCTGGAAGCCTGTGTACACAGTAGTCAACAGGTCAACACCTCTATATATGGAGACCTTTGAGAGTGCTATGCTCCTTCTCAACTACTCGGGCTGCCTGATGAATGGTGTCTGGTGATATCACCTCTATGTGGTATTAAAACTCAATCCAGACTCTTTTCATGTGCAGCTCCTTGCTGGTGGAGCAAACTACCCACTTCCATTCAAAACTCTGACTCCCACAATGTGTTTAAGAATCATTTGAAGACTCTCCTGTTTGGTGAATTTCTGTTTAAGTTGTTATGTTTTTGTAATCTACAACTTATAATTTGTTCTGCGCTCTTCATTTGTGGTAATCAGTTTTGTAACCTTGTCCAGTAACACTTGTTCTTAAACAATCTCCAGACTGATGTTTACTTGATTATGTTAACCTCTTTTGTAAATCACTTTGGATAAAAGTGTCTGCTAGGCAAATACACTTAATCAAATTTAAGTAATTTCCTTTTTAATTTGCCATTTCGCAACTGTGACAATTCAGAACAATCTCAAAGTTGGTGCGTTTTACATTATTAAAACATTCGGTTCAAGAAGTTAAGCTCACAGAATGTGCTCATACTGCCACTTCTGATGACTCTGTTATGGCCGTCTGTCTACACCTGTCCCCCTATATTACATGTATAAGCCTGCTGTTTTCATTTCAGTGTATTAGGGAACCAGAGCAAGATCACCAGTAAGTCAGACGGAAAGTTAGAGTGGCTGGGTCAATCTAGAGTTACATTTTTTTTAAATATGGGAGCATAACAGGCAAGCCCTGAGAAAATCTATTTAGGACATGGTGTAATGGTACAAACTTCAGACTGGTTTAGAAAGGAATCAAACCTGTGCCCCAGGAGCAGTGAATAAGCAACACTAATCACTATGCCACAAGGCTGTTTACAGAAAACACATTGATTGTATGAATCCTATTTGTTATAGGAGCCTATGCAGGCAATATATGGTGCAAAGCAAGAACCAGCCCTGCCATTGCAGTACACACTCCTGGACACATTGACACTCATTTGGTCGCCAGTCCAGTTTAGAGTCAACAATCAACCTAAGCAGCTTATTTTGGTAGGGAGCCCGAGTACCCAGAGAAAATCCACATGGACATTTGGAAATGTCAAAACTTCACAAAGACTGTAAACAGGCTATAACTTTAACCCAAAACCTTGAAATCTTAGGGCAGCACGGCTAACAATTGTGTTACCATACCTCATCTAGGGTGTAAATCCATTTTCTGACCATAATTTGTCCTTTATAGAGTGATGGGAAGCAGCTCTGGGCACAAAATAGAAAGCAATGCTAGATGGAACATTAGTCCTTCAGAAAACACGCTTAGCCACAAACTCACAGTACAACACAGTAGGCCATTTTATATGTGTCAGTCAATCCAACTAGCATGGCAGCTGTGCCTCAGAAGTGGTCATCCACCTGAAGTTAAGCATGTTCAGGCCCGGTCAGTACTTGGATGGAAGACCAACCAGGAAAAGCTTGAGTTGCTGCTGGAAGAGGTGTTGGTGAAGCCAGCAGGGTCCACTTAACCCTGTGATCTGTGTGTGGGTCCCTATGCCCCAGTGCAGTAACAGGAACACTGTGCTGTAAAAACAGTGGTGCTGGTGAGGCCAACAGAGGGTGCTTACCCTGTGCTCTGAATATGGGTCCCAATCCCTCAGTGTAGTAACGGAGAGACTGTGCTGTAAAAATGGTGTTGTCCTTCAAAGGAGACATAAGGTTCTGACTTTCTGGTCATTAAAGATCCTTGGGCATCTCTCATATAGAGTCTCAATATCCTGGATAAATTGCCCATTACAGCCTTGTCCATTCTGGCCCCCTAATCATCCTCTGTCTGTAATTGTCTCTTTCCCTAGTACCCCTTTACCACCTAATAGCTAATGTGTGGTGAGAGTCGTGCCTTCGCATTAACAAGTGGATGCTACACATTGGTGGTGGTTGAAGTGGTTCCCCACTCTCTATGTAAAGCACATTAAGTAGTGAGAAAAGTGCTATATAAATGTAATTAATTATTATTTAACATGACAATAGTAACTCTGGAATCCAATAGGGATATGCAGATAATATTTAAACACAGACTGTACCTGGGTGTGTATAAACAAATGCGCATTAGCTCCATATGTTAAAGCACCTTGGGATAGTACTCCATAAGTTAAGGCGCTATACACATTCAAGTTAGTTTGCTTACTAAATACCTTTAGCTAGAGCGGCCTTTCATAGGCTGCAATAAACAGACACACTGCATCCTCAAAGTTCGTCCATTGCAGCCAGATGCCTGCTGGCAGTGACGTCAGATGGTTCTTAACTTGCTCCTCATTCTGTTTCTGCCCTTATTATTCTGTAAGACACACACTTCACAATATCACATCATCATTTCATTTCTCCTTGACACTTCTTTATGGTCATTTCACGTGGTACTTCACAGATAATGACAGACATGGAGAGCTACAGTATTCCGGCAGCACAATACACAGCTGAAAGTAAGTTCATAGTGTCAATATAGTCACATTTACAGAGGCCATTGAAATTGTTATTTGCATGTGCTAATCAACATGCAACACACCACCCATCTCTGGCACCAGAGGCTGCAAGTATAACATTACTTCAGAACTTCAGTCTTTCTTATCTAAAATAAACAACTTTACCTTAAAATGTCTGTCTTGTCTTCCTTACCTTAAAAATCTGAAGTAACTTCAGAAAGTGAATACTCTATGTAACACATTTAATAATAATAATTCTTTACATTTTTATAGTGCTTTACATAGTGAGAGGGGGCCACTTCAACCAGCCACAATGTGTATCACCCACCTGGATGATGTGACGGCAGCCATTTTGTGCTAGTACACTCACCACACATTGGCTAATGGTTGGTGAAATGATGTGAGAGAGAGAGACCAAATTAGAGACAGGGGATGATTAGGGGGCCAAAATGACCAAGCCAAGGTGGGAAATTTAGTCAGGACATCGGGATATGCCCTACTCTTTACAAAGGATGCCCAGGCATCTATAATAACAACAGAAAGTCAAGACTTCAGTTTTATGTCTCATCTGAAGGGTGCTTTCGTTTTAACAGCACAGTGTTCCTGTTACTGCACTGGGGCATAGGGTCCCACACACAGATCACAGGATTAAGTGGGCCCTGCTGGCTTTACCAACACCCCTTCCAAAAGCAACCCAAGCTTTTCCTGGTTGGTCCCACACATCCAAGTACTGGTTAGGCCTAGTCATACTTACCTTGAGGTGGATGACTTATTCTGAAGTGCATGTCGTATGCCTGCTGGCAATCACAATCAGAAGGCATTGTCAGACAATTTATCTGGCATCATTTTATCACAGGGCACCTGTGAAAGTTTATCTGTAGCAGTTAACAGTGTCTGAAAACCCACACAAGTTTATTTTTTTTTGTATAAAACCATAAAGAGCAACATTACCGGAACAAAGGGACAAAATAGTACATTGAATGGGCAGAGATCAGCTGATAATGGAGAGAGAATAAAAAGACACCTCAGATGTGAGAGGGCAGCTTTTGTTGAATGAGAATGAAACAGGTAAGACCACTGCGTACATGAGGATCAGAAACCGAGTGCTATCATTGTGAGAAAAGATGGACTTTCAGATACTCTTAAAAATCTGTTAAAACTGTCATTTGGAGGATTGGCTTTGCAAGATTTCAGTCATTGAATGAGTCCCTAAGCATATAGTGATACCACCTCTGATTGCGTGGTATCACTTACTAAACTAACAGGAACAAAACAAAATAACCTTCAATGGATAAACACACATACTGTAAACCTTTGAACTTGTACTGGTCCAGGATCAGAGGTGCTGATGCAGAGATCTTATCCCTTTGAAATTCCTCGATTAGATGCTAGCTTGTTTGTGTGCTTCTCAGTATCACATTTTTACACCAACAAGCTATGACAGCTTCAGGTTTATTTAGGTTTGAGTAACTTGCTTATAGTGACACAGATTAGCCAGATTTTATGCCACCCGTAGCCTGCAGCACAGGGAAGATTACAACAAGATGTAACCTGATCCTGTGATCCATGTGTAACGCTACACCAACACTGAAGCATAACAGTAGATGCAGATTGGAGTCATCCAGCATGTGACTACATAAAAATAGAACTGCCCAGTTTGTCAAGTATGAACATGATGCAGTTGCTCAGGCAGGTATTTTTTTTCTCAGGCTTTAAACTCTTCCCACTTAACTGTCACAAAAACACAATCTTCAAGCCGTTTTGGTTCCAAGATATCTCAGTGTGTTGGCATGCCCTTGCCTAATGAGAGCATTCATATAAGCAAAACTGTGCGTGGGCAGGGCGCTGATTCCTTTGGCTGCTGTGGTAAACCGAAGCGCAAGTGATGTTTGCTGGAATACAAAATACCCTGAGGGATATCAAGTGTATTTATAAAAGGCCAAGTCTGACATTTATGCATATGTGGGTAGAAGAATATGCTAAAACATGCACAGTGAAGAAGGATAAAAATTACAAAGTACTGTGGAATCATAGTTTTAATGAGTAAAACCAACAAGCTTACCATATATCACAAAAATTGAAATAAGGTGACTCTGGAATGGTGACTGAAACAGAAGCCTCTTGTGGTGTGTGCCATGCCATCACCACCTTGGCATATTTATAACAAAAAAAAGGCAAAGTGAATGGTAGAAGGTACTTTAATAACCAAGAAACAGCACACTGGGCATTCTACACTTATCAGTTAACAACTTTAAGGTTCCTTTACCCAACATGCCACTTTCCTACTAATCCAAACTAACAGTAACATTACTGGCTTCCTTCAGACCCCGGCCGCAGAGCTGTATTATAAACAGGTTAGAAAGAAGGCCCACTCAGTTCGGTCAGACAGTGGCCATCTTCTTTTTCCTACTTTTTAGCTGTTGCCTTCAGGTGGCAGATTTACCATATATACTCACGTTATAAGTCGGGTCTTGAAACCCGAAAAATCGATCATAAAATCAGACCCCGACTTATATGCCCGTTCAAAAATACGACACTAAATTTTTTTGTACATCTTCTTGCCTCCTCCAATCTCACACCAGTTTCTCAGACACATCAAATATTGTTGGAGCATCGCAGATACCAATTTCTTTCACCACTTCAATGATTTTTGATTTAAAACCAGTTTTATATTTTCTTCTGATCAAATGCTCCATTGCAGATAAGGGATGCTCTTACAATAAAGGTGTATGACGGTGTGAAATACAAAAAACACAAGACAGTGCAAACATTGCTTCTGAATAGTTTGGGTATTACTGTGTGGTCACATAGGCACAATACATAGAAAAAAAAGGCAGTGTGCTCCCTGGTTATTGTCTCAGGTGGATGTTAGCATATCAAAATCTCTTTTTTGCGTTTTCACTCAATTGTGTACCCACCTATAGACCGCACCCTGAATTCCCACTTTTTTTTGTTTGATCACTAACCTTTCAACTAGTACCTTATCAAAACCTCCTGAAAATCAAGATAAAATATAAATATACACTTCTCTAATCATATTGTTGTGTTACTTACTCATAGAATTCCAGCACATTAGTCATATTGAGTATTTGCTAGTATTCCTGTTCTAGACATGTGCTGCTCAATCCTTTCCCTAATAATTGCTTCTATTAATTTACCGGTGATGTATGAGATCCATCACACAAAAAAAAAAAAACAAACTAGCTTGGGGACCAAGAGTAGGAGGAGAGAAACAAAGAGATGGTTGTAGAACATATTTGAACTTGTCACAGTGAGAGAAAGGCCCAACTCGATCGTCTCACTCAGTGCCAGCGGACACGTGTTGAAACACAGACATTTTCTTTGAGTGTCGGAGTGCAAGAGTGAACAGCCAGTTAACATCAAGTTTCTTGTGAAACTGAAGAAATCTACAATGGAAACTATTCAATTATTGAAGGAGGATTACATTGAATAGCACATGTCTTATACACTTGTTTCTGAATGGCACAAGTCGGTGCTCAAAGGAACCCAGTTTTTTGTCAGTAGATGTGAAAGCAAAAATGACAGAGATCCTCAATAGCCTTTTTAGAAAATGATTTGCGGAATCGCTTTGAACGTTGGCAGCAGAATCATATGCAACTATGTGTCAACTCAGAAGGGAACTGTTTTGAAGATGATCGTAATTAATCTTCGTAAATAAAGAGTTACAGACACAGAATCTTTTTTTTGCATCGGAACTCATACATTACACTCACTGGCCTATAGTTACTTGGATCAGCCCAATCACCCTTTTTATATAACAAGAGAATATTTGCTAGCCTACAGTTTTTAGGAATTTCCCCAGTGTGCAGAAAACTATTTTTAAAAAATATGTCTCAAGGGTTTATATATGTACACACTAAATTCCTTAAGGATAAATGGATAAATTAAGGATAAATTCCATAAGGATAAATGCTGTGCCTGGTAAATTGTTAGATTTCAGCCTATTCAATCCAAGCTGTACTTCTCTCTCTCTTTCTCACTCTACATTGTCCAAGTCACTAAGTATCTCCTTAGTAGTCCCTGTTACTTTCAGAAGATTATAAACTTCTTCACTGTATAAATGTTAATGAAGTGCAAGTTCAAAGTGTTTGCCATTTCACTCGCTGTTTATTCTAGCTCACCCTTACCATTACTAATAACCTTCACATCCTCCTTGAATGTTTTTTTACTTATAAATTAATGAAGGAATCTCTTGTTGTTACTCTACATTTGAGGGGGTCACCCAGTTACAAAGGGAAGAGATGGACAAGAACAGTAATGACATCAGTCATTGAAATACCGCAGAATATACAGTAGAGCAGGGGTGCCCAACTCCAGTCCTGGAGGGCCACAGTGGCTGCAGGTTTTCATTCTAATCCTATTCTTAATTAGTGGTCGGTTTTTGCTGCTAATTAACTTCTTTTGAATTAATTTTAATTAACTTGGTTTTAAGAAATGTTTCCCTGAATTTCTTCATTGCTCCTCTGAATTGCTTCATTTCTTTCCTTAAATGTCACCCAAACAGAAGTGAAATGTGAAGTGACTGAGCCAACAGAAGACCAACTAAGTCAGGGCCTCAAACTCCAACCAATTTCACTCCAACCAGTTGCTAAATGAGGCACTGAGTCTTGTTATTAATTAAACACATTCTTTAATTCCATGGCTTGTTGCTGCTCTCATTGTGCAATAGCAGACATTTCCAAAATTGTGGATTTTCACTTTTCTAAAAGCAGATCAGCATTCCTCAGACCTTCACCTTTCTTTATTTTCAATTATTGCTTGATGGTCACAGTTTGCTGGTCCTGTTTTGGCTCATTCTGTATCTCATTATTGTTTGGCTGCTAACTAAGGTAAAAGAAACAATTGAGGGATCGGAGTCTTCAAGAGCAAGTCAAATAAAATGAATTCAAAAGAAGTTAATTAGCAGCAAAAAAGGTCGCCAATTAAGAAAAGGGTTAGAATGAAAACCTGCAGCCACTGTGGTCCTCCAGGACTGGAGTTGGGCACCGGCACCACTGCGGTAGAGCCAAAGCACACTTTCATGCAATATGACTCTTACAATAAGCTAAGCATTGCTTGTTTTTGTGATGTTGTCAAGGTGTGTACAGGTAAATTAAATGCTGAGGTTTAAAATAAATTAAATTCGTGCTTAAAATGATAAAACTAACTGATGAAGATGATTCTAATAAATAATTTATAAGTGGATGGTAAATTGTTAGATTTCAGCCTATTTAATCCAAGCTGTATTTTTCTCTCTCTCCCTCTACATTGTCCAAGTCACTAAGTATCTCCTTAGTAGTCCCTGTTACTTTCGGAAGATTATAAACTTCTTCACTGTATAAATGTTAATAAAATGTAAGTTCAAAGTGTTTGATATTTCACTTGCTGTTTATTCTAGCTCACCTTACCTCCTTGAGTGTTTTCTTTACTTCTAAAATACTGAAGGAATCTCTTGTTGTTACTGTACATTTGTGAGGGTCACCCAATTATACACGGAAAAGATGGACAAGAACAGTAATGGCATCAGTCATTGAAATACCGAAGAATATACAGTAGAGCCAAAGCCCAACTTTATGCAATATGATTCTTACAATATGCTTAGCATTGCCTGTTTTTGTTATGTTGCCAATGTGTGTACAGGTAAATTAAATGCTGACGTTTAAAATAAAGTAAATGCATGCTTAAAATGATAAAACTAACTGATGAAGATGATTCTAATGAATAATTTATAAGTGGGTAGTTGGTGTATTTTAAAAGTCATAGAGGTCTATGTTTATTTCACATGAGGTTATAGTTTTCCAGACTGGAATTCCTTCATATTATGTATTCTTGGGAAAGAGTTGGTAGGTTAGCAATCAACTTAGAAATCTTTAAACTTTGGCAGAGTAACACTGGAAGGATGATTAGTAAGGAGGAGCCTGGCAGTCTGACACAGCCGAGCCTTCAGAGAGGACCCTGGGAATTGGGAGTTTTTACTAATACCATTAAAAATAGAAATTGAAGAAAAACTTCATTGATTACCAAGATTTGTAACATGGGAAAACCTGTGTTAAGAGATGTCCCTTCTGTCTGTCTTGTAAACACACTTGTTCCAGTTCAGGACTGCAAGGAGCCTGAGTCTGACCAGTGTCACGCACGTGCGCATGGGAGGCAGCTAAAGGGCTCGAGTGAAGGCAGTTCTGAGGCATGCCGGGATGTGGCAGAGTGCACTAACTCTCTTTCTCACTTCCCTGTAGACCAAACCCGGGAGGCTCTCTTGACATCACTTCTGGGACCGAACCAATGGAAACAGACCTTACCAGCTTCCGCCCCCCTGATGTCACATCCGGGCCTGATCCAATGAATAATGAACACATGGCCGATCCTTATGACCTCACTTCCTGTCTTCCCCTTTAAAAGCCTACCCTTTTCCCTTCTCCCGCAGTCTGGTTTTGGACTCCATTTTACGCACTTCAGTGCTAGTTGCTTTGAAAACGACTTTTGCAGCCAGGATACCAAATTATATGGGTGGCTGCCCCAAACCTTTATCTGTCTTTGTCTCGTTTTGTGACACCAGGTTGCACTGGGTTTAAGATAGGAAGCAGCTGTGGACTTGGCACCAGCCAATCATTAGACCAGGTTTGAGATCATCAGTCAACTTAATACGCACATCTTTGGGAATGTGAGAGAGAAAACCACACATAGACATGGGGAGAACCTGCAAATTCAGCTAAAAGGACAAATAGGATTGGATTCAAACCCAAGGCATTGGATCTATAAGCAGAAAAACTAAACACTGACCCAGCTGGTGGTGGTCTGCTTATAATTAATGGTGGTCTGCTCATAATTCCAAGAGCCAAGCTTAAAACAAATGGCCAGAAGGCCTTTTGCTGTGAAGCACATAAAATCTGGAATACTTTACCAACAGAAATGTGCCAGGTTAATACTGTGGAACATTAAAAAAAATAATAAAATCCCATTATTTTAATCTTCTTCTGTTTCTTTTGGCTGCTCCCGTTAGGGGTTGCCACAGCGGATCATCTTTTTTCATATCTTTCTGTCCTCTGCATTTTGTTCTGTTACATCCATCACCTGCATGTCCTCTCTCACCACATCCATAAATCTTCTCTTAGGCCTTCCTCTTTTCCTCTTCCCTGGCAGCTCTATCCTTAACATCCTTTTCCTTTTCCCAATATACTCAGTGTCTTTCCTCCTTCTCTCCATCATATTTGCTAACTCTTTCCCCTTACCAGTAATACTGCCAACATTCAAAGTTCCTACCCTCAGTTCCATCTCTTTACCTTCCTCCCCCCTCCTCTTCTCCTTCTTCTTCTTCTTCAGCCAACAGTAGCCCAATTTCCGCCAGCACCCTGTTGGCTAACAGTACTGGTGGCGGTCGTTGTTAACCCAGGGCTCGACCGATCTGGTATAGAAATTTGTATTGATCTCCGCATATTGATTTGGCAAAATTTTACACCATATGCCCTTCCTGATGTAACCCTCCTCAGTTATCCAGGTTTGGGACCGGCCCAAAGAAACACACTGGCTTCTGCATCCCCTGTGGCTGGGTTTAAAACCCCATTATTTTAATATGGTTTTTAATAATTGAATTTTCGCTGAACTTTTAACAGACTATGAGGGCATAGCATTGGCAATCTTTACTAATCTCTGCTTTCCCATCCTGTCTTTTCCGGTTATTCTGTGGTGGCGATCTGTGCCACCACCACTTGATTAAGGCACCAGGCGGCCCCCAGACATGATGGAATGAAGTTGGGTGTTTCAGCTCTACATGATACAGACACCTCATATGAAGCCTGGAAGCAAATAGGAATGAATTATGAACATTTATGTTAGGCAGAATGCACACTGTGGCATAAACAGTCTTTTTGGCCATGGAACCCCTGAAGATTTTTTTTTCCTCCAGCCTAACTGGAGTTTTTTTTTTTTTTCTGTCCTCCTAGCCAACTGATCTTATCACTGGACTCATATTTAGAGACTTACATCATAACACTGTAAATAAGGACGCAATGCTTCTACTAGATATTTTAAGAGTTTCTTTTCTTGTAATTTTCCCTTTGACATCTTTTAAAGCACTCTGAGATACATTGTTGTATGAAAATGTGTTATATTAATAAATGTTGTTGTAGGTGAATAATGAAGGTACATATATGAAACAGAGCACTGACTTCAGTGGCCAAAAGTTTAGAAGTTAAGAGGAACATGTGGCAGTTTAATTGGGTTTATGACCATTTTTAATTTTATTTTTATAAAGCTGGGAAAAGAGCCTCAGCCACCCAGCAAAGTAGTACTCAAGGGTTAGGTGTTAGGGTTAGGCTTAGGGCGAGGGTTAGGGAAAAATAAGCTTTGTTTCCTCTGCAAAACTGTGCTTCTATAATTTGGTCATACAGAAAAGGTAACATCACATGTAAGGTGCCATTAATATTCCAAACATCCTCAGGTAATTAATCTCAATGACAAATTGTGTTAAATGTCAATATTAATAATACAATGATATTGTCACTTATAATGCTGCATACATGAAAGCCTAGGCCAACAAATAAACATTCATATCTGAAACAGCTTAGAAGGTATCGTTTTAATTCTGTCTGTAAAAGTAAACGTTGCTACCTTTTTTTTTTTAAACATATGCCATGTCAACATGCCTTTTTCATGATATATAAATGTATCCAATTTCCAGCTCGCATGTAAGCAAGTTCATGTCAGCCAGTGAGGCTTATATCTAATAAAAAAAGGCGACATTACCTTTTATTTCAAATGCCCATGAGGTTCATGTAGTCCCCTTGTGTGCGAGGTCTGCATTTTGAGAGTCTAGAGCAGTCAAAGCTCTCCTCCATGTGAAACATAGCATGTCAGTATTTCCTCAGTCCTGGCCTCTCCACCCTGTTGTCACAGTTGGATGTACTGAGGACAAATAAAAAAATTAATCCTGATTAGCAAGTTTAGGGCTGCTGCCCACTAACAGTGTAAAGATTAATAGATGAATACACAAACAGGGGTACAGCTGGAAATCCCCTGAGGTGTCAGGTCACATTGCAGAGCACCATGTCTCCTAGATAAACATATCAACAGATAAACAAGTCACTTATTAATGAAGTGAGAAAAAAAATACAACAGCATGTCTGGAATGTTAAGGCCTTTTTATAAGGTTTCATATTTACAGCTGCTAAAACAACAGAACGTCTATGTAATTGTTTTTCTGAGAAGTTTCACATATGAACATTGTTCAGTTTCAGTTTAAAAGACATTTAAGAACAAAAAGACATTAAACTAAACAATAAAAAATCCCCACCATAGGCTGCCTTTCCATCTGGGATTTGTTCTGGCCTTGTGCTCAGTGCTGCAGGGATCAGAAAAAAACCAAAACAATGAATGAACAAAAATAAATTAAAAAATTGATAAGAGACCACTGTCCATAATCTCTAGTGCTGCTTGAAAACTTCAGCTATTCATTCGTTTGGATTAAATAATCAGTTCACACATGAAAAATAAACAATATGTTTTAACATTCTTTGCACAAAAATATTTTTTTCTTGGCTGTGCAGTGTGTTAGCAATTCTGTTCTAGCAGAGATCTTAAAAACACAGCACTAATTTGACCCCATTTGTCACCCAGATTTACCACCTCATTAACTGTTTGGTAAATTAAAATATTCATAATATTTATTGTATTGATGTGGTCAGTGTGTGAGGTGGACCAGTACATCTCAGAACGCAGTACCAGCACCTCTTCCGATTTCTACTTGGCATACTGGCACCCATTCTACCGGTACACTATACGCACTGGGGAATACTAACACAAAAATCCCCCACCAAACCCAGCCACTCTTCAATCAAATACTATTGTACAGTTTCATGGGGCACATACTTACAGTACCAGCAACTTCAGTACCAATGTACGATGGTGTACAAATTTTCACAGGAGCCATTCATAAATGTGTCCATTTACAATCAATCGCCAGTTAACATGTTTGATTTGTCAGCAGAAAACCGGAGCAAAACAACCCACTAATACAATAGGAACATACTGTATAAAGTGCATACAGACAACTGGGTGCAGAGTCCAGAGCCATAATGCTGGATCATTTAGGCACTAACCACTGCATTCTCCAAAAGACATGTCTAGTGAATAGGAGTAATATAATCCTGTCCAGAGATGGTCAGTGCCTCCAGAGAGGCTCATTATGACTTTGAATTGGAATAAACAGGTTCACTAACTAAACAAATATACTTTCTTCCATATTCTGAACCAGACTTTCCCATTAAGTGCCAGGAGAAATCAGCTATAGATGGATCACCACATGGCCAAGTTAACCATATGGGCTGTTCCGGTGACTGCCCAACAGCACCAGCACAAAAAACCCTAAATCAAAAATGCAGGACTTGTGCATCAGAAGGATGGCTGAGGCTACTCTCTGGGATTGCAAAACAAAAAAACTCTCAAATTCACACATGGGGGCTGGCTTGCTAGGCAAGATGTGGTGGTACCTAAATTCAAAATGCATCAACGTCTTCTGGGATTCTCAAACTCCTACGGGCTGCACACTTCCTGGATCACCTGGACATGTTGTTCGCAGAGCTTACGCAATGCCAAATTATTTGCACACATTTACATTTAGTAGATGTTTAATTAACAGAGTGCTATATGCAGAGGCGTAGCAACAAGGCAGTCAAGGCAGGCAATTTCCTAAGGTTGCAAACAAGGAGGGGGCTACCATGAGTATTTGTCTACATAGGTACTCATTGCAACAACAAATCTGTGGAAACCCCTTTTGAAGCATAGCATCTACATGCTACAATGACAGAATCGGAAACCCCACATAAGAGCGGCCCCAATTCACCACAATGAGAGTGGTTGCGATGAACATTACCTTTTTAGCAAAGTAATCAATGCCAATATCATAAATCACGAAGAGGATTTACCTGTTGTCCTCTTGACACCATTCCACCACGTCTTTGTAAGGATGTGTTTAGTTCCATCGGGCCACATGTTGTTGACCTAATTAATTCATCTTTGATGTCTGGCTGTGTTCCAGCTGCGTTTAAACATGCTGTAGTACAACCGCTGATCAAAAAGAACAACCTGGATCACTCAGCTCTCTCCAACTTTAGGCCCATTTCTAAACTCCCTTTTTTATCAAAAGTTTTAGAAAAGGTTGTTTATAACCAATTACAGGCATATCTTGATTTTAACGGGATTTCTGAAAAATTTCAGTCTGGTTTTAAGCCACGACACAGCACTGAAACTGCTCTCCTAAGAGTGCTTAACGATTTGCTTTTAGCTGCTGACTCTGGTAATTCTGCCATTCTGGTTTTATTGGATCTGACTGCAGCGTTTGATACAGTAGACCATAGTATCTTGCTGTCACGCCTTGAGACATGTGTTGGAATTAAAGGTTCTGTTCTTAAATGGTTCCAATCTTATTTGTCAGGCAGGAGCTTCTCAGTCCATTTAGGGAAGTACTCATCTTCAGTGTCTTCTCTTGGCTGTGGGATACCCCAGGGTTCCATTTTGGGGCCAATCCTCTTTTCATTGTACATGCTTCCATTGGGGTCTATTTTTAGAAAGCATAAAATCGCCTTCCACTGCTTTGCTGATGATCTTCAAATCTATCTATCTATTCCAGCAAATAGTCACCCAGCTATTCAGACCTTGTTGAACTGTCTCCGAGATGTTCAAACATGGTTGGAGATAAACTTTCTCAGTCTGAACAAAAGCAAAACTGAAATTATTGCTTTTGGAAAGTCCAATGTCCTCGGCGTATGACAGTGTTATTGGAACTCTGGCATCTTTTTCTCATCAGTCTGCCAGAAATTTGGGGTAATTTTGACTCTGCTTTTAAGTTGGATAAACAGATCAGCGCAGTTGTAAGGTCCAGCTTTTTTCAACTTAGACTACTTAGTAAAATCAAGCACTACATTCCCCATGAACAGTTTGAGACAGTAATTCATGCTTTTGTTACATCACGCCTTGACTACTGTAACTCATTATACATAGGTCTCAGTCAGGCACAAATTCAGAGGCTGCAAGCCGTTCAAAATGCAGCGGCCCGCCTTCTGACAGGGAAGAAAAAGCGTGACCATATAACACCTATACTGGCCTCCCTTCACTGGCTTCCTGTTCATTTCAGGATCCAGTTTAAAATATTACTGCTTGTTTTTAAAAGGGATTGCATCACTGTCTACTTGTCGGAGCTTCTTGTTCCGTATTCTTCTGTCAGAACCTTGCGATCCTCTGATCTTCAGTTACTCCATATCCCCAGAATAAAGCTTAAGACCAGAGGAGGTAGAGCATTTTCGGTAATAGCCCCCAGTTTGTGGAACAGCCCCTTGCAGTTGAGAGCGGCCCAGAATCTTAATCATTTTAAAACCCTGCTTAAGACACATCTGTTTTCATGTGCATTTAATTCCTCTTGATTTTATGTAGTTGGTTTCATCTTATTTATTATTAATATTATTATTATTATTATTACTTATTTTGTTTTGATTTTATTGATCGGTTTAGTATAGTAGTGTGCAATGTATATTGAGTATATATGCGCTGTGTAGTACCTGCTAACCTTTTTGTCTTTTAGTTGTACAGCACTTTGGTCAATGAAAGTTGTTTAAAGGTTCTTGATAAATAAATAAATAAATAAATAAATAAATAAATAAAATAAATGTCCAGAAGCAAAAATGGATTTGACTTGGTTTGTTTAGGAAATTCAACCATTTCTCATTCGGGTTCAGTCAGTCTATCCAGGCCCCATTGTAGGCCGTGTGTTACCTCAATCAGTAGCACCAGCCACAGGGTGAGGGGGTAACAGTGCACTGTAAAAAATGTCAGTAAATGTAATGGTAAAAATACTGTAAATGGTGAAAAAAAGGAAAGTTAACTTATGTTCTACTGAAAATTACCTGTTTATCTTAAACAATACATTTCATTATTTTTTACAGCCAAGTTCTATAAAATCAATATTTTTCTACCTTCAAAAAATGCTACATACTGTTTACTGATACATTACAGCCACCCTGAAAAAAATCACTGTTAATTTTACAGTGTAAAACTGTTAAACTGCGACAGTAAACAACTGTAAAACGCTGTTCCAGCAACACCAAAGTTACAATATTTGCATAAGGACACACCCCCTTTTACCATATTGGTCCTGGTGAACCACATACCTTTTCACAGTTGGGGGGAAAAAAAACTTAAAAGTTAGCAGACATATTTTTTCCATGCATGCTGAATGTTTTTTGAGTTTATGGAAGCTGATTTATGGTGGGTTGTATTCAATAAGCTGGCACACACATCGGACATCCTACACCACAAAAGCAAACGTTACCTCTCCACCAGACAATGTTCTGTAACTTCCTTAAACATTGAATTCTTTTCAATTTACATAATTAATTAAACAATACATGTTTGCTATTGGTTGTTGTTACTTTACTTATGCAAACTGTGTGTGGTGTTTGATCCTGGCAATATTTTCTGATGGTTTATTGATTGACATATTTCTCACAATGCATGGATTTCAGGTTATGTTTAAAACGTTCACTTCTATTGGAATGTGTTGTAAAGAAAAACAGTTATTTACTACAAAGTTATACGCCTAAAAATATTGTCACCCTTCTTTTTACGGTAAAATTCTGGCAACCACAGCTGCCAGTACTTTACCGTAAATTCAACATTATTTTTTTACGGTGTGAGAAAGGGGTCTATGAAGTCAGAATTTAGCTCCTCAGCAGTTGGGCGTCTATCAAGTCAAAATTTAGCTCATCGACAGTCAGGCGTCTATCAAGTCAAAATGTAGCCCTTTGACAGTCCTGATTCTTCATATAAATGTTGCCTTTAGAATAAGTTTTTCATCTGTAAAGCTAATTAAATCTTACTTGAGATCTACTTTCAGACATGGCTCAAATTTTAATAGAGTTCAGTGTTTGAGAGTCTTTGGACCTGGAAGACATAGTGGCTGCATTTGCTATAGTCAAAGCCCACAGACTGCGATTTTGAAAGTTAGAATAATACATTCATGAACTTTTTTTTCCCTTTGCAAATTTTTGTTATGAGCATTTTTACTTTATTTTTTAAATATTATGACATGCAATTCAAATTTAGGAGGGTAAATCAAAAAGTAAAGACAATATGAAAATGATGCGTTAACTGCAGTAGATAGAACCTGATGCAATACAACACATTTGTGATGACTTATGGGAAGTTCGAACAGACACAGGGTAGCGCTGTTCGTCTAGTTGATGTCACGGTAAAATAAACTTGGACACTCCACTGCGGGATTGCATCACTGTTGAACAAAGTGCTGTAGTGAGAGTTCTTTGGGCAGAGGGAGTGAAACCTGTTGAAATGTACTGTAGCTCCTCAGATTTAAAAGCTTAAGAAACCAGCATTAGGCCAACAACAGCTCCTGTTACCAGTTCTAATAGCAGTGGTCATTGGTCATACAGTTGGAAATCGTGTGAGCAATTCTCTGTATTGAAAAAGAAAGAGCCAAAGAAACATAAGAACTCTCATCAAGGAATATGCCAAAAAGACAAAAAAAAGAAGTATAATAAATTGTCCCAAATGACTTGCGTTCATGAGAACACTTTTCTAGTTTGATTGTGATATTCACAAACATGCTTAACAAGGATTTTCTAGTTGGTGTGATATTACAGTAACATTTTTATAAATGGTAAACCATACCATGTACAGAAAACACAGAAATAAATTGACCTGATATACCGCATATACTCACATTTAAGTTCTTCTGCGGAGAAGTCGGGGGCTTGATTTTACTGTATAATTTCCTGTATTTTATAATGTTGGTCGTATAAGTCAAAGGTGGAAGCTCACGCTATTGGTCCAAGAGATTATGATATGCTAACACCCACCTAAGAGAGTAACCGCGGAGCACACGGCCTTTTTTTTTTCTATGTTTTGTGCCTACTTGACCACACAGTAATACCTGAACTATTCCGAAGCGACGTTTGCAGTGATTTGTGTTTTTCATATCTCACACGGATATACACCTTTATCGTAAGAGCATCCCTTATATGCGAAGGAGCTTTCAATCAGAAGACACAGCCTTTTTTTTTTTCTATGTTTTGTGCCCACGTGACCACACGGTATTACCCGAAATATTCCGAATTGATGTTTGCACTGTTTTGTGTATCTCAGACACCTTTATCACAAGAGCATCCCTTGTCTGCGATGGAGCGTTCGATCAGAAGAAAATATGAAGTTCGTTTTAAATTAAAAGTCATTGCAGTGGTGAAAGAAATTGATAACTGCGCTGCTGCAACAAAATTCGATGTGTCTGAGATGGAGGAAGCAAGAAGATGTAAAAGAAAAAAAAAAAAAAGTCATATTTTTGAATGGGCGTATAAGTCGGGGTCTGATTTTATGATCAATTCTTTTGCGTTTCAAGACCCGACTTATACGTGAGTATATACGGTAATACAATTCATTGTATGCTTTCCAGAAACATTAATGAAAATGGCATACAAAACAGTAAAAAATTTATTGTCATACCAAAATCCACTTCTCCCGAGGTGCCTGTTCAATAAATAAAATCCATGCAACAGTAGCTTTAAATTACTTTGCATTAAATGTCCACTCAATTAAATACATAAATAACCTTTAAATATTTTACCCAGTATTCGTGATTCTGAAATAATGTAAATGCAGAGTCATCCTCTTGTGCAAAATTAAATATTTGACATACAAAAACTTATTTAAAGGAAACTCTATACTCAATTCAATATACAGTACCTACATTTTTATTAAACTTTGTTTCTTGAAGTCTTTATAGTTTCTTTTCCTTAATGCCACATAACGTGTACCAGCAAAGCTACTGTCCATGTATCAGTCCTCTGGAACTCTGTTTGCCTCTAGTCCTGCCTTATTAAATTGTTTTCGCTGTATAGTATATCACATTTGAGATGTCTCAACAGGTTTCTCTGTGTATGGGGGGACCACCATTCTATGACAGGGCACAAGTAAGAAAGCAGCCTGCCAACCTAACCCCCCCCCCCATGTCTTTGGGGTGTGGGAGGAAACCACAACATGCAAAGTAAGTGCACAGTCCGCAAAGACAATGTGATCAGGCTGGGTGTGCCACCCGAGTGTCACGTATACTCTTAAAAATAAAAGCTTCCAAAATGGTACTTTCCTGGGCTGGGTGGTTCCACACAGAACCCTTCCTTGGCAAAGAACTCTGGGAAGCGTTCTTTGCATGTGAAATTGGTTCTTTGGAGTTTAAAAAGGCTCCTAATATGTGGAAAAGTAAGACATGAAACGCCTTTAATTTTTTAAGGAGCAGTACTAATCACTGTGCTGCCCAATTAACACTTTAATATATTAAATGTTTGATATAATCGCTGTATATGCTAGGAGCGTTTGGTGTGCAAAGTGGTTAATCATCTACGATCAATGCAGTCAGTATTACAGTAACTTACTCATTCAAGTCTCCCTAATCTTGGAAGACATTGTGTCTGACCACTTTAAGCTCGCTTTTCGAAAGTTTGGCAATTGTCCCCTGTTTATCAATACCTTATCATATTACTGCGATGGGCCGGTGCTGGGAGAGGAGGCAGCCCCCTCATTGTATCTGGTAATGAGGTATGTAGGAAGGCTTGCATCCAGCACTTCTGATTCAGTTATTCGTACTACTCAATCCTGGTGATGCCGTTGCGGCGTGAAAAACTGGGATGCTATTGCGAATCGGCGCAAGAAATTAGGGCACTGGATACCGACACCGTGTTGCATATACCAGTACTGTACTTGTAAAGGAATTTACACACAGGGCGAATAAGTGCGCACGCGCACACGAGGCCAGTTTACAATTGAGCGAAACACACACGTCATCGGCAGGTAGGGTGATAGGGAGGGAAGCACCGGGAGGAACACAAGAGAGGCTTCATTAACTGTTGCGACGCCGTTCACTTATCTGCTCTTCTGCTGTCAACGCCCAAACTTTATCTTTGGGTCAAAACAAAGATTACACTAATTGGAAGAAAACCGCAAATGCAGAAACTGTACAGATTACCACAGTAAAAATATCGAAGAATAGCCGAAGAAAACACCGTTTACTGTAATCCAATTATAATTATCCTGCGATCTTCCAGAGGACTGTTTTTACTGATCAATCACACTTAAGATCGCCCGCGGTCCTATATATTTTTTTCTTTCTGATTAAATCAACACCACATTGTGCAGCAACTCATCTTGTTGGATTTCCACGTCCACACAATGGCCATTCTGTCTGTCAGATTAATTGATAATTGCCAGTGACCGAATGCCTCCGGTTTGCAGGACAAGTACGAGAATAGTTGCTCTTTAGCATTCGGTTCTTTATCATTTCCGTCAATTTGCTGCTGTTAATCCAGTTTCTTAGCTTCGTCACTCGTTGAAATTCCGATCCTTTAGCGGTTTAAATAACGGTTTATTGTTTTCACCTGTCAATTAAGCAACTAAATTCAATCTACATTTCACCAAGGTATGTTCATCATAAATGATCTGTTTCATTCAAATAAAAACAATTGAGCATAATGTAAATTGTGACTGAGAAGACACAATCCGTTTCACTCCTTAAAACATTCTAATAATTTAGGTAAAGGAAAATATACAGTAGACATGTGGGGTTTGGCAGAATTAGTTCACTAACACACTATATCATCAAATAGCACGCAGCAGGGCTGGCCTTTCATTTACAAATGTTTGCCATATAAATTGGACATTTCACAGTTTAAGCTATATTTCTACATACTGTCTGCTCTGCAGGCTCTGTTTAAACTGGATGTTTGCCATATAAGATTTGCTCTATGCTTGACATTTGCCATTTAAGCTATTGGCTTTAGAAGTTTTGCATTTGCTACACAGGTTTAAGATTTGAAATTTTGCACTGAAAAATGTTTCAAAAAGAGTACTTTTCCATTTAGTATCTGCTAAATGTAGAAAACAGGCACAAAAACCATGCTGTGTTTTACAGACTTCATTCCATAACAGCATACAGTACATATGTAATTATCCTTTCATAATATAACAATCTCAAAGCCCTCTCTTAAATTTGGGGTGGTGCTGGGTTGGGGGGTAGTTGCCCAGTCTATCTGAGCAGTACAAGGCCAGTCAATTGCAGGGCCCATACAAGAATAATTCAAATTTGACAATTACACTGTGGTATTCACTGACAAACCAAGGAAGACACTTGACGAATGAGCAAACTGCTCACCACAACAACCTGAGACTGAACACATTCTGCCCTCTTAACTGCACTGTGTGGCTTAGTGGCTGAACAACTGTGTTACCTCATGTAGGCTGCTTAACCACATAAAGCAGTTTTACTATGCACAGATAGATAGATAGATAGATAGATAGATAGATAGATAGATAGATAGATAGATAGATAGATAGATAGATAGATAGATAGATAGATAGATAGATAGATAGATAGATAGATAGATAGATAGATAGATAGATAGATAGACCTTTATTGTCATTGTTACTTTGATTGGATATTACAGGTAAATAAATATATAATAGCAAGCTGCAAAATTGTCCCATCTAGAGGTTGCCCTTATCCTGAATGGGATGTACCGGGACTGGCTTTGGTCCATGTGAACCCAAAATGAACAAAGAGCATTTCATTAGAGGTGGATAAACAACTGTGCAATTCATAATAATAAGGACATGCCGTAAGATACTGCACACTGAGCTGTCAACTTCCAGATCTGGCACCAGCAGATCAGATTAAGTCACTTCATGGATTTAACACCTTAGCAAATGTAGATAGTTGACAGAACAGAGACATTTACACTAGGATTCTAAAATAAAACCTAAAACCTGAGGACCATGTGATGGTTCACTGATTCAGTGTCCTCCGTTTGAATCCCTTGCCTGGTCTTGATGGGTGTGAGTCTGCACATTCTCCCCATGTCTGTGTGGGTTATCCTTCCATATCCCCAAAAATGTGCAGGTTAGATGGGTTGGTGACTGCAA